>NW_025764713.1:836241-847226 GCF_019669845.1 Emericellopsis atlantica
CCCCCCCCCCCCCCCCCCCCTCTTTGCTCGCGCGCCCCCCCCACCCCCCCCCCCCCCCCCCCCCCCCCCCCCCCCCCACCCCCCCCCCACCCCCCCCCCCCCCCCCCCCCCCGTCCCCCCCCCCCCCCCCCCCCCCCCCCCCCCCCCCTCCAAAAAAAACAAATCACCTGCACTCCAGAGTCCCGCACCCTTCACGCCTCTGCCGTAACTGATATGAGAGACTTTGCATCCACTAACGTTTCTGTCTTTAGTGTCGAAATTGCTGCCTCCGGCGGCCTCTCCTCGGATGTCCCTGAAGAATTCGAAGTCTACATCATGGAGGAAAGAGCCACTATGGAAGCTTAGGCATGTTAGCAGTATACTATAGTTAGTTGCCTTTCCCTTTGTCTGAGGTACTATCCTACTTTATGAGTACCTTGACGGCAGGAGCCTGTTTCTGAATATACGTCCTACCTCTAATCGTTATTCAATGAGTCATTCGTGAGTAATTAGGACTCCCGCCAGGGGTGAGGGAGCCTGCGAAGGGCTTCCGCCGTGAGCCAACGCAGCACCGCAGCGTATAAGAACGAATGATGCCGTAAGATAATAACTATAATGAGGAATACGTAATAAATTAAAACAGCGAGAGTAAATATTCACTATCTAAAGAAGATACTAATACTAAGAAAAGAAACAAGAACGTGATAACGCGGAGATATCACTTTTTAAGGGTAGCTATAGGCTGAATATATAGCTTAACTAAATAAGGTAGTTACTAAGTTAATAATTACTAGCCTATTATATAATACCGCGCCTTAAGCGAATAATAAGGCTATTAAGACCTTTAAAAATAATACTTATAATTAAATCTATAATAATTTTATTTATAATTATTAAAGAGTAGTACTCTTCTAGGCGCAGGGTAAGTGAATCGCGATAATCCGGGAATCCCTTTAATAAAGGAAGAAAGCGACCGATTCAGCAATCTTCTCTTTAGGGTAGGCAAGATATAGGTGAAGAACTTAGTGAATGAATGACTTAATTTAGAACTATCTAGTAGTGAACGGAGGCCTATATTTATAGGCGTGAGGGCGCTGTAATGCCCTGTAAAAGAGTGGGTTAAACCGAACCTAGTAGAAGGTTATAGAAGGTTTAATTTATAATAGCGAGTGTAGCAGTGCTAGCCTTCGAATATTATAGAAGGCAATAGAAGCACTATATTTGTAAGCACTGTGGACCCCTGTAAGGGTTCTGTAAGAGGGCCTCGTAAGGCACCTAATTAGGGGATTAGTCCCCTATTTTCAATAAGTATAAATAAAAAACAAGCTCGAGCTAGACTAAGAGTATTTCGACTCGTAGCGAGAACGCTAATACCTTATTAATAGCTACCTAGATATAAACGCGTAGCGTATCGTCTAGGCTTATTATAAGGCTAAAGTATAGGCTAATTAGAACCCTTACTCCTTCCTAGCTTACCTCGATCGGTACTACGCGGACCCGAACTAGAGTATACGCGCTACGGAGACCTTATATAACCTTAAGTAAAGCGAGATATAGTCCTTCGCGGCCTTCTTACCTAAGTTCGAGCGTATTCTAGCGGAAGCCGGCGGCGGCCTCTAGACCGATAGCGCCCGCCTCGCTTTCTTATCGGGTGCGATAAACTAGCGACTCTATATTATACTCGTCCCCGTAGACTTTCTTAATAACTATAGCGTATAAGTTACTAGGGTGCAAGGGGTTATATAGAAGCTTAAGAGTGCTAATAAGGGAGCGAGGATATAACTTTCCCGTAGGAGGGCCGTACCCGAGATAAACCACGCGTATACTCCTAGGGATAGCGATAGCGACGTCCGAATAAATAATATTAACCGCCTATTATAGCGAGGTAGCCGCGCCTCCGAAGGATAGTCGCGGAAGCTAACTACGTGCTAGTCCTATAGCTAAGAAGGCTATATTAAATAAGAGTGCCTATCTCTAAGAGTCGCCGAGGTCTCGTAAAAGACTTATAGCGATAGCGAAGATAACGAAGAATAAGATATTACGGCGGGAAAAGCATAGCCCTAAAGCGAAGTTAGGCGTCGGGGCCTACGAGAGCTAAGATTACTCGTTAGAAAAGGTTTAAGAGTCTATTAAATAATTCTTTATCGAATATATAAGTACGGATAAATAGCGTACTCGCTACGAAAGCCTTAATAAACTCCGACTATAACTACTATATAATTATAAGCGAAGACTTAGTAACGAGACTTAGCCTCCCGCTAGTAAAAGAGTATTCCCGCCCTTTAAGGGGATACTCTAAGGAGATTAAGTAAGGAAGAAGTAACGGAGTCGCTATATTAACGGTAGAAATCTACGGCTTCGAAGAGGAGGTCTTTACTTACGTAGTACCGGGTCTTAGCTAAGACTTATTCTTAGGCAACCCGTGGATAGTACGTAATAAGACTAGCTATAACGCAGGGAAGAAGTAGCTCTAGCACGGCCGCGTAAGGCTAGCGGTCCGCTTAGTAAGGGAATAAGAACCCCGTGGGGTATAAGCTATAAGAGTAATAAAGCTAGTATCGGGGAGTATCTTTGCCGCGGAATGCCGGCGGGAACGCCGACGCGAACCTAGGGACCCGGCTATTAGTAAAATCTCGTTAAAGGATATAAAGGACGCCCTCGTACCGAAGCCGCCGGTAGATCCTAGGGAGTTCGTGCCGGTAGAGATCTTACGGGACTTCCCGAAGCTATTCTCCCTAGACCACGCAATAGAATTACCCCCGTACCGACCGGGTATAAACTACGAAGTATACTTAATACGGGATAGTAGCGGAAATAAAGTAATACTACCCTAGGGGCCGCTATACGAGATATCGAGGGAAGAGCTCTTAGTATTACGAAAAGTACTTAGGGACTTACTCGATAAGGGATTTATATAAGCTAGTAGCTCCCTTACCTCGGCCCCGGTATTCTTCGTAAAGAAGCTAAGTAGCGGACTACGGTTCTACTATAATTATCGAGTCCTAAACGCGATTATAAAAAGGGACCGATACCCTCTCTTACTAATCTTAGAGATATTTCGTAACTTAGCCGTAGCGAAGTAGTTTACTAAACTTAATATAATAGCCGCTTTCTATAAGATTAAGATAGCCCCGGGTTATAAAGAGAAAACCGCGTTCTAAACGAGGTATAGGCTATTTAAATAAACTATTTACTTATTCGGGCTAAGTAACGCCCCCGCTATGTTTTAACGGCGGATTAATAGCGTCCTCCGAGAGTTCTTAGGGGACTTTATAACCGCTTATATTAACGATATCTTAATTTATTTAAATAAGTTAAAGAGCGACTACCTTACGAAGGTACGGCGAGTACTTAAAGCGCTCGCTACTACTAAGTTATTACTTAACCCTAAGAAGTACGCGTTTATTATAAAGAAAGTAAATTACCTCGGCTACGTAATCGAGGCCGAGAAAGGGGTATCGTGCGACCCGGAGAAGCTACGAGCTATACGCGAATAAGATACTCCTACTACGGTAAAGGGAGTATAGAGCTTCTTAAGCTTTATAAACTATTACCGTAGCTTTAAAAATTACTTCTTTAATATAGCACTCTTATTAATAGCCCTTACGAGGAAGGGAGTCCTTTTCGTTTAATTAAAGGAAGAAGATATAGCGTTCTCGGAGCTAAAATATAGGCTTTATAAAGCGCCGGTATTATAGTACTTCGACCCTAAATAAGAGACTTAGCTAGAAACTAACTCGTTAGGGTAAGTAACGGGGGCGATATTAACCTAGCTAGACTTATAAGGGAACCGCTACGCTATCGCTTATATATCGAAGAAGCTATCGCTAGCTAAGTATAATTATAAGATCCACGATAAGGAGCTTCTAGCTATTATATATAGCTTAAGAGCGTGGAGGGTAGAACTAAGAAGCTATAAGTCCTTTACGATCCTTACGGATTATAAGAACCTTATATACTTCCTTACGAAGCGGTAGCTTAATAAGAGATAAGTACGCTAAGTTATAGAGCTATAAGAGTATAACTTCTAGTTACGCTACCGCCCGGGGTACGAAGCCGCTACGCCCGATACGCTAAGTTACTAGGAATAAGATATCCCCTTAAGGGAGGACGACCCTCGCACGCTCGGCTACTTCCGGGAAATATTCCTTATAAGCTCCCTTTATAATAACCCGCTTTTACGAACGCTAGGAAGTAACGAGGACGCTAGCTCTTCGCTACCCCCCGAGGGGGTAGATATCTTCCCCGCTAACGATACCTTAATAAACCTCTAGGATAAAACCGTCCGCTAGGACGAGGTTTATTATATAGTATATAAAGCGGTATCGTAACGAGAACGCCGCTTTCCCGCTTATCTATCCCTTAAGGTCTAAATCGCCGAATACTAGATCGATATTAACTAGCGATTATTATTCCGAGATAAGATCTAGGTTCCTAGGGGCGCTACTAGAGATAGCGGGGACGATATAGATAAGCTACGCGGACGGTTAGTATAAAAGATCCACGAGGCCTTATTAATTAGCTACCTAGGACAAGATACGACTTATAAGGCGGTAGCTAAGAAATTCTTCTAGCCTAATATAATAAAGCTAGTACGTAGATTTATCGTAGCGTGCGATACCTACGGTCGTAATTATATCTAGAGGGAAGCTAAGTAAGGTTTACTTAAACCCTTACCTATCCTAGAGCGACCCCGTAGTGTTACGACCTAATATACGACCGCATGCGCCTCTCACGTGCCCCTTACTTTTTCTCTCTTATTATACACTACCTATATACTACGTATAGTAAATAACTATAAGCGGCTAGCGACTATAGTCGACTATACTAGAAAGGCGCTCGTAGATAATAGTCGACTATTGTCGACTATATAATATTCACTTAGTATATAAGAAGCCTAGCTTTATTATAGTTAGTCTCTACCTAGCTCCTTAGCTATTAATATAATTATCTACGTAAGATCTACTATCTCGCACATAGACTATAACCCGACCGCTTAAGTTAACGATATCCTAGTATACTTAGTTTATAAACCGACTTTAGACCTACCTACCCTATAGCTAGTCTAACCCGAACGTTATATATTAATAGCTCTTATTTAGTATACTACCGTATTAAGTACCTAAGTAATACGATACTATAGCTAATACTTAGTAATACCGAGACTTAGGGGAGATTATTAAGCCTAAGAACCTAGGACCGTATACCGGAGCTAGAGGTAAACTCTAGGGGTTTCTTACTTAACTTAAGACTTATTATCGACTATTCCTTACTTAATTTAATAATAACTATAATAAGGTTCTCTATATAAGAACATGCCTTAGGGGCACGGCCCTAGACTAGTTCGAACCTATTATAAGGGACTATCTAACTAACGCTACGCTAGATAGGGACCTAGAAACCACCACGATCTTCGTAACCTTCTAGGGGTTCGAAGACGCGCTTAAGGTAGTCTTTAGAAATTATTAAAGAGTAGTACTCTTCTAGGCGCAGGGTAAGTGAGTCGCAATAATCCGGGAATCCCTTTAGTAAAGGAAGAAAGCGACCGATTCAGCAATCTTCTCTTTAGGGTAGGCAAGATATAGGTGAAGAATTTAGTGAATGAATGACTTGATTCAGAACTATCTAGTAGTGAACGAAGGCCTATATTTATAGGCGTGAGGGCGCCGTAATGCCCTGTAAAAGAGTGGGTCAAACCGAACCTAGTAGAAGGTTATAGAAGGTTTGATTTATAATAGCGAGTGTGGCAGTGCTAGCCTTCGAATATTATAGAAGGCAATAGAAGTACTATATTTGTAAGCACTGTGGACCCCTGTAATAGGTCCAGAATAGATCCCTGTAAGGGTTCTGTGAGAGGGCCTCGTAAGGCACCTAATTAGGGGATTAGTCCCCTATTTTTAACACCCCCTCTGTGCCTAAGAGCCCTCTAAGGGTTCTGTGGCAGGGTCTCTAGCAGGAATAACTAGGCCTAATAGCGCTAGAAATTGCTGCTGTAAGGGGGCTGTTAGGGCCTTTGTTAGGCCATCAGCCGGCATAGCCTTAGTGTCAACATAGGCTAGCTTTAGCAGCCCTTTTAGCACTTGTTCCCTATTATAGTGGAACTTCAGAAGGGTGTGCTTTGTGCGGGCGTGTAAGGTCGGGTTATAAGCGTTGCTTATAGCGCCTTGGTTGTCGCAGAAGACCTGAATAGGGGTTATGAAGGGCTGTTTTAGCTCCTTATAGAGACCCTGTAGCCACTGTAGCTCTCGAATTGCTTCCGTAAGGCTATCGGATTCAGCCTCTAGTGTTGAGAGTGCTATAGTGGTTGCCTTCTTAGCCTTCCAACTTACAGGGCCTTGAGCCACTATAAATAGGTACCCAAAGGTCGATTTAGAGGACCTTTTATCACCGGCGAAGTCGCTATCACAATAGCCTATAGGCTGTAAGGCTTGTGTAAGGCCTGAAGATTCAGGGCCTCTATAGCGAATAGCGAGCTTCTTAGTGCCTTTGAGGTACTGTAGAAGCTTTTTAGCCGCTGAAAGGTGTAGTGGGTAGGGCTTAGCCATAGCTTGGGCTAGCCACTGAACGGCAAAGGCTATATCAGGCCTAGTTAGCAGCATTAGGTACATTAGAGTCCCTATAATCTGCTGGAACAGGCGGTGGTCTTCTGGACCTAGGGGCTCGGCCCCTAATTCAGCCGCTGTGCTTCGGGTCACGTTAGGCTGTAAGGGCACACTAAGGGCCTTGCAATTTTCGAGACCATAGGTGCTAAGGGCCTGATCGATATACTGTTCCTGATGAAGGTATAGGGCCTTATTAGGCCTATCCCTCTGTATTTGAACGCCTAAGAAGAAGGCTGCAGGGCCTCTATCTTCTAGGGGATAGCCCTTATGTAGGGCTTTCTTTAGGCTATTAATAAAGCCTAGATCAGGACCGATCAGGAGGCAATCATCAACGTAGGTCACTATAAAGGTGGCCTTTTTAGCGTTATAATAGATTGCCGGGTCCGAGATTAGTGGGTAAAAGCCTAGGTCTTTTAGAAGGGCCTTTAGGGCTTCTTGCCACTCTCGGGGGCCTTGCTTTAGGCCGTATAGTGCCTTATTCAGTAGTATAACCTGCCGAGCACTAGGGTCCCAGCCAAGCGCTAATAGCTTCTTAGCTAGGTTAGGGTTAGCCTCTATAAAGGCCTTGAAGCCAGCGGGAACTTCAGTATAAATAGCCTCTTTTAGGCGGCTGTTTAAAAAGGCGCCTATAAAGTCGACCTGCTCTATTTCCTAGTCTTTAGCGGCTGCTAGCGCTAGAATAAGCCGCCAGGTCGGGGGTATAGAGGTTGAGGCGAAGGTCTCCTTATAATCTAGGCCTTCTTCCTGCATAAAGCCCTTAACCACAAGCCTAGCCTTATATTTATAGGGCTTGTTTTGCGAATCTAGCTTAACCTTCAAGACTAGCCTGTTTTTTAGCACCTTTCGGCCCCTAGGAACATCGCTATAGGGCACGAATCTGAAGGTGTTAGCTAGTAGAAGTTGCCGGAATTCAGCAAAGATAGCTTGTAGCCACTTATCCTTATAGGGGCTCTTTAGCGCTTGTTGCCAAGAGGCAGGCGCTGTAATGGCTTGAGCCTCTTCTTTAGCCCTGTAAATAAGGGCCCGTAAGGATAGATCCATTGGATCAGTGGCTTCGTTCGGCCCTAGAGGCGCTGTGGCCTCTGTGGGTTGTGCTGAAGGCGTTGTTGGCGCAGGCACTGTGGCCGCTGTAGCCGGGCGTTGTTCCGGCAAGAAGGAACGCTGTGAGGGCCCTGAAGGTAGGGGGCCTAGAGGCTCTAGAAGGGACTCTTCTTTATCCCTTAGACCTGCTAGGCTATTTTCCCCCTCTGAAGAAGAGTCTATTATAGAGGGATAAGGGACTAGGTCCCCTGTGCTAGCCCCTATATTCTCCCTTATAGTTAGAAAACTAGTCTTCGTAACTAGCCTTCTAGAAGGAAGGTAGACCTGATAGGTGTTCTTGCCTAGTGTGGCTAGCACCTTGCCGGGTAGCGTTCTAGGGGCTAATTTAGCGCCCTTAACGCGTTGTTCAGGGGGTATTAGAACCTCACAGTCGGCTCCGATAGCCCTAAGAGCCTGAAAGTTCAGGCTGTAGGCTTTAGAAGGCTCTAGGTCTTCTAGAAGTAGCTGTTTAGGCGTTTTTTCCCTATTGCTCACTGCAGTGCAGTTAACAAGGCCTAGAACAGCGGGTAGAACAAAGTTCCATAGGTATAGGGGTAGCTGTGACCCCTGAAATACAGCGCGTAGCCGGTCTAATAGCACCCTTATTGACCGTTCAGCTAAGCCGTTTTATTCATGAATATAGGGGCTCGATGTGCTAAAGGTAGTACCTTTGCTAGCGAGCCAGGCCTGTAAGTCCCCTGTAATTTCAGTGCCTCCGTCGAAGTGGAGCTCTGAAGGATACCTATTATAGGTATTTTTAAGGTGCCGGAAGAAGCCTATAATCGCCGTAGATAGGGTCTTTCCTTCCTTATTAGGGAGGTTAAAGACCCAGCGATAGCGTGTTTTTCGGTCCACTAATAGCAGACAAATAGGCCTCCGGTTATAGGGCATAGGCTTGATTTTAAAAGTATCCCCCTCTAAGCGGTCTAGCGCTCTAGGTGGGTCCGGAATAGGGTCCTTAGAGGGTGCCCTAGTTGCCTTAGCCCTTGTGCAGGCCTGGCAATAGAAGTCCGGTGCCTTTATAGCCGTAAAATCAGGTAGAGCTTCTGTGACTTTAGCGGTCTTTTTCAGAAGCCCTAGGCCTATGTGCCCTAGCCTAGCGTGCCAAAGGTGCGCTAATTCAAGCAGCTCCTTATAGTCGGCAGGCTGTTTCGGCGGTTGTGGTAGGGGATTAGGCTCTATAAGCCCTTGTGTAAGATCAGGAGCCAGAGGGCCTATATTCGGTCCTTGTTCAGGCTCTTCAGGGGGCTTAGGTGCTAAGGGCTCTGAATCAGGCCCTTGTTCAGGCGGTTGATCAAGCGCTATACCAGGCGTTTCACCTAGATTAAGGCTTGAGGCCTCTGAGTCTGTGGGGGAAATAGGGATATATTCCCTGTATTGTTCAGGGTCCTTATAGGGGATCTGCACCTCTAGCGGGTAGCTATAGTGGAGGTGAGGCCCTGAAAGCTTAGGCGTTTGTAGGCCTTTGAGCTGAAAAAAGAAGCCGTGCCGTTCGAAGTGTAATAGGCCACAACAGGCCCTATCGGCGGTAAATAAGCGTTCCTTTATAAGCGTTCCCCCTGAGGCATAGTGCCTGATTCCACTAACTAGACTAGTGTCTAGTGTAGGGATATATAGTGCATCTTGTAGCACTAGGACCCTATAAGTTACAGGGTCTTTGTTAATAAGGACGTTAAATTCGGCAGTGCCCACCCCCTTAGGGGTTACAAGGCCCCCTGCTGTTGTAACTTCTGGGGCCTTAAAGTCCGTATCATTATAGGCCTTATAGGCCGTGAAACGAGCCCTGTTGTTAACGATGTGGCTTGTAGAGCCTGTATCGTATAGAAGGGTATCTCGTTGCTTAGGGGCTCGATTTGGGAACTTAGGGCCTTTATTAGCCCTAGAGGGGACCCGAAAGCCTAGCTCTTGTGAACTAATAGGCTCGTAGGGCTCTTCGTCTTCGCTAGAAGAGCCTGTATCTTTAGGGAAGTTCCCTGTAGATAGGTCGTAAGCCCCTGTAAGGAATGAAGCCTTAGAGCCCTTTGGCTCCTTATTAGGCTCATTCTCTTCCCCTTCAGGCTGTTTAGGGGAGGTAGAGCCCCTATTAGGGCTCTGAGAGTCCGACCGATTCGGGCTCTTTTTAGGCTTCTTAGAGCCTTGTTTCTGATCCTTTTGGGCGTTATTAGCCCTATAATTAGTGGCTTTAGCCACTGAAGAGGTGGTATCGCGCTGTTCCTCTAGAAGGTCTGCCATAAGGAACTGAAGGTTTAGGGGACCTAGGGGGCCCCCTAGGGCCTTATTAACCCTAATATTAAACCTTTGGCGCTCTGCCCACTGTGGAAAGACCCCTTTTAGGGCTTCAAGGTACTGATTAGCCTGATCGATAGGCGCAATAATAACATTAGCCAGGGCTAGCCTAGCTAAGAGGTTATTAAAGTCAGCGTTAAAGGCCTCTAAAGACCCTTGATAGCCCTTGAAATTCAGGCTATGAAATTCAGAGTATAGGTGCCCCCTCTGAATCTCAGCACTGTAGGAGTATTGCTTAGTAAGCAATTTATAGGCCTCCATAGGGTCCGACTGCCACGTTATAGCGGCTTTGGGTCCCTCAGTGCAACTATCCCTTAGAAGCATAAGGATAATAGCCTGATCAGGGTCTGATAGACCCTGTGCTACAGAAGGGTCTTCTGTAAATTGGGGTATTCCGAGTGCCCTGAATTGGAGTGCTAGGGCCTGCCTCCACTGATCGAAATTCGAAGGCCCCTGTAATTTAGAGCCTTCAGGGAACGAATAGACCCGTTTAGTTAGGTCTTTAATTGCAGCGTTATTGAACGCTGTTGCCGGTGTTTCAGGGGTCGTAGGGCCTTGAGTGCCCTGTGCGATAGGGCCTTGAGTGCCCTGTGCAATAGGGCCTTGGGTGACTGAGGGGCCCTGAGGCGTAGCGCCTTGGATGCCCTGAGAGGTCGGTCCTTCAGGGGCTCTAGGCGCTGTAGTCGCTGTTGTTGAAGGGCCCTGAAGCCTATTAACGGCCTCCATTAGGGCTGATATATGGTGTTCAACGGAGGCTTGGAGCCCTGAAAAGCCCTGCTGTAATTGGCTGATTGACGCGTGTTGTGCCCTGAGTTATTGTTCGATCTGTTCGGCTGTGGGCGGTGTAGGGTAGGTCGGATCAGAGGTGTAAGACATAGTCGAGTCTTGAGGGAAGGGCTGTGCCTGGCCTTGGCCGGCAGGGCCCTGATCTTCCGTGTTTGAGGACATAGCCTATAGGGTAGGCTAAAGGCAGGTATTTTCCTTAGTAAGGAGGGTGCTGCCGTGGGAAGGACTGCTCTAGGGTAGGCAGGTCCTTGT
>NW_025764714.1:600000-803486 GCF_019669845.1 Emericellopsis atlantica
GTCGCGAGTGCTACCACGAGTTTGCGAGCAAGTACCCTTCCATGGTTGCGGCGATGGAGCTTGAGGACAGACTGCTGCCCAACCCAGCCGTGTGCGAGATGTACAGCCGTCGTATGCGAACCTTGTTCGACAAGACAGCCTCCGACTCGTCTCCACCCGATCTCAAGCCTCTACTCGAATTCTCAATACATCGTCGAGGGATCTACTTGGAGACAGTCCCACAGATGCGCATGATGGTGTTCCAGTCCCGGATGGGCCTCTTCCAGCAGCAGTCGCTCAATGCACAGAGCAGTTTCTACCTGAACATGGGTTTGGGCAACGAGACGCTGTATGGTTCAAACTATACGTACGGTGCGGCGGGAGTAGGCTATGGCTTCGCCAATCGAGATTTGCTGCATGCAGAGCAGTTGCGACAGCAGGCCATGGGGATAATGGGTGACCAGTCGTCAAGGACAATGCACGTGGGAATGCTGCAGGAGAAATGGAAGGCTGTTGAGTAGTCGTGAGATTTTGATATCTACAACATTGCCCCCCTACAAGTAATGAGCCAAATCGATGCCTCCGCCGCCCTCTAGCAACGGGAACAGGTTCAATGCTGAGCTCGGGTCCTCGTTACCTTGGTTACTCCAAAAGTTGGCGTCCAACCCACCGAATACATCCCCTGACCCAAAGAAAGACGAAGGGTCCAAGTCCCCGCCGCCCCTCGGCGACGGCACGGTAGACTGCGGGTTGAATAGTGATCTGTCGAACAGAGAGTGGCGCCTCTGCGACGCGGACACTGCTGGACTCGCTGCCGTGCTGTTGGCTTGCGTTGCTGGCGAAGCCGCGGAGCCGCGCGCTCGGTTCTCCTGCGGGATGAGGCCAAAGAGCTGGCTGGAACTCTCCGTGCGACGTAGGCGCTCCTGCAGCTCCCTCTTTTCCAGGTGTTCGAGGGCCGTGTTGAGCAGAGACTGGGCGATCAATGAGTATTGTGTGGCGTGCGTGTCGGATTGGGCGAAGTGGTCGAGGGCTTGGATGGATATGCGCGTGTACTTTTCCAGGATGCGGCCAAAGTTCCCCAAGAGTCCGACGCCCAGGACGAGGGAAGATGCAAATAACCAGGACCTGAGAACATTTGTCAGCCAAGAACAGCCCGCAAAGTTTGGTCGCCTGTCTCTTACACCAGTAGAGGCATGCGTCTATGCAACACCCTCTGCTCGATCAGCTCCGCGATTGGGTCGACCATCATGCTCGCTGCTTCGATACAAGCGTCTGCGAGCTTCGACTTGCCGTTGGACATGGCAGGATAGCGCGCCGCATTGGGCTCGTCGCCTAGTCTGCGAAAGAGCTCGTACATGAGGAAGGGTCGCGACACCAACATGACGGCGTAGTAGTACGACGCCAGAACCTGACAGGCGCCACTGATCTGGGCCTTTGTGTGGTCACCGGGTAGAGACAAGACGTCTTTCAGGGGATGAAGCCACCGTTCGGACCACTCCCGCAGTTGCTTCGAGATACCCTCTGTCAGCTGCAACGAGATCTTTTTCCGTGAGTAGATCTCTGTCACGATGCCCTCGGTAATCAGCATTATTTGCACGGATGCGTTGAGCAGGTCAAAAACCTCGTTGCCTTCCAGGTCCGTCGCCCGGTATGGAACCGTGCAGTCCACGTCAGATGTGGCGGGGGGGCGACCCATGGAGACACTCAGGAACAGATCGACAATCCTCATGCTCTTCCATGTCCTGTCGCGCTGCCGGTGGATCTCGGGACCGAAACGCGCGTTGACCTCTGTGCGATGCACGCCGACCGAGTAGGCTGCACGGCTGGCGATACCAAAGACCAGAAACGCGTTGTTGATCTGGCACGAGCACAGCATGTACACTGTCACAAGGATGAAGGCGTGTACCGTGCCGACGCCCATGCTCCCGTTCAGACTGTTGAAGGCCTGCGCCTTCCCGTATTCAAAGTAGGTTCTCGAGGTTGCCTCGTCGGTTTTGAGCAGCCCAATGGCCAGGACAAGGTAGTGGATCGTGGTGGTGAGATTCTCTGCCCGCTGATGACTCGCCCAGAAAGCAACGTCGCTCTCCAGCTTCTCATCAAACAGGTCAACAAGACCCGTGGTAATGAGGACGTAGTCCTGCACTGCGAGTCTGATCCCTTCCTGGCACAGCGCTGGCGGTGATGGCTCATGGGACGCCACAGGTGCCGCCGGCGCATTCTCGAGGACAGAGTAGCGGCTGGTCTCGGGGGCAAAGGCGTTCTGCCCGACCCTACTCGTCACGAGCTGCCGTACGGATTGGAAAAATGACAAGGGGGCACAGTCCCCGATGAAGATGAGTTTCCCCTGCGCATCACAGAGCAGCCGTGCTTCGAGTGGCACTTCCGTGTCGTCTTCCTCCATCACGGACGACCGCCTTGCCGCACTTCCGATGTGACGCGTCCCATGGCCAGCTACCACGCTGTGGCCGTCGTCGTCAAGCGAGGTAGCTCTTGTCGAACGCACCGCCGCTGCCGTAGACGGGGGCGACGACCTTGATGCCCGTGGGCTCGCCGTGCTAGTAGGCGTACGCGCTGCGTCTGCTGCGTGCCTCTGCCGCGTCCTCCTAGGATGGCTGTACTTGCAGGTAGACGGCCTCTGCCGACGGATGCAGTAAGAGCATGGTGTTTTGCCGTCACACTTGACCTTTCGGGCCTTGCATCCATCGCACGCATTGGCTATGCGACTGCGGATGATGCCCTGGGCCGGTACGTCCATGTTGCGGACGGATGAGAGACTGGAAATTGAGCGGCTGGACGGAAGAAACCATTGTCCACTGTCGGAGGGATCCGGACTTGTAGGGCTACAGTGTCAGAGTTCATGCGGATACTGTGCGTGATTAGGCCACGCTATGGCCTTCACTCCGACCTCCCGACCTTCATGCTGCTGGCTGTCATACGGTATACCAACTTCACTTCCAGTCACCTTGAGAATCGGACCATTCCACCTTGTACTCGTATAGTATGACATTACTCCTCTCATTGAGTGCTTATGTGTACATTCCAACGCGAATCCGTTGACCGTGTCTCATGTCTCGTTGTGGTCGTAAGTTATCAAACTCCCATTTGCTCAGGCATTCAGCTTGGCCAGCGCCCCCTTTAGAATCTCCATGAAGCGCCAGACATCCTCAAACCTCGAGTAGAGCGGCACGGGCGCCACGCGGATCACGTTGGGCTTCCTCTTGTCGCACATGACGCCGTTCGCCTCCAGCGCCGCACTGACGGCGTCGTGTAGCTGCTCGCTTGCCAGCATCACACTGAGCTGGGTACCACGTTGCAGAGGATCGCGGGGGGTCAGAACACGGAACGCCGGCGTGCTGCCTCCAAATTCTGCCGTCATCTGATCCAGCAGATACTCAGCATAGGCCGTCAGGACGAGGGCCTTGCTACGCAGGTCCCGCATGCAGGTCTTGTTGAAGACGCTCAGAGCGCCGGACAGCGACGCCAGATCAATGGCAGAGGGGTTTGACACCTGGAAGCCGCCCGCGCCCACGATGGGTACGTAGTTGTTGTCCATCTTGAAGCGGACACTCTTGTCGCCACCGTACCATCCTGTCAGACGAGGGCGGTACGAGGGTTTGCCAGACTCGCCCTGAGGCCACTCCACCTTGCCATGACGCTCGTGCACAAAAGCACCTGCGATGCTGCCGGGCCCCGCGTTGATGTACTTGTACGTGCACCAGCACGCAAAGTCAATGTCCCAGTCGTGAAGTTTGAGCTCGACGTTACCCGCAGCGTGGGCCAGATCCCAGCCCACAGTGATTCCCTTCGCTTTGGCGTGGGCTGTGATGCGGGGCATGTCGAAGAACTGGCCAGAGAAGTACTGAATGCCGGGCAACAGCAGGAGAGCAGTCTCTTCAGAGTGCTCGTCGATGACGGACAGGACCCTCTCGGTGGGGATGAGGTAGCTGTCGTCTGGCTCAATCTTGACCATGCTCTTCTCAGGATCCAAGCCGTGCCATGTGATCTGACTCTCGATGGCGTAGTAGTCGCTGGGGAAGGGCCGCCACTCGAGGATAATCTTGTGCCTCTTCTCCGTGGGCTTGTAAAAGCTCGCCATCATCATGTGCAGGTTTGCGGTCAATGTGTTCATAATGACAATTTCCTCGGGCGATGAGCCGACAATGTCAGCCGACTTCTTCGCGCAGTCTTCGGCAAGATCCTGCCATTTCGGAAGGGGTGACTCTTCCATGTCCTGGAAGTGGCCCGCGACACCGATGGATGCCCATGTCTCGAGCTGAGCGTCGACGTATTGTCTGACCGCTTTGGGCTGAGCACCTAGTGAGTTGCCGACAAAGTAGATGCCCTGCTCGTCTCCCTCATGCGAGGCGCCGTTGGTGACGCCATTCTGGGCTGGTTGGCCTATGTGGGATCAGCTTCGTGGTCGCTCCGCTCTGGGAAGAGGGACTTACCAGGTATCCGGCCATCAAGTGACTTCTTCTTCAGTGAAGCTTTGGTGGGGATGATGAACTCGTCCCGCAGATGGCTGAGCTTGTCCTGCTCGTCTAGGCTCTGTGCCCAGGCGAGGGTGTTAGCTGTGGAGGGGAACTTGGCAGGCTCGCCATTGCGAAGCCTGTCGACAAATTGATCGAGGGACATGGTGGCTGTGAGTTGAGTAAGACGGATGCAGAAGGGGATGGATGGATTGAGGAATAGTATGGGATGGGGACTTCGTCACCACTTTATCGTTCGTGAGTTGGTGAGGGGCTCACTAAGTTGGTGGACTTGCTAATTTTGCTGCCGCGCTACATCCGTCTATCCGCGTTTCGGTTCCGTCTATCTAGCTAGGTGTCACCAAACCGACCCGCATGGTTCCGTGATACCTCCCTTGACGGATACTACTACGACTCTTGATTGGCAGCGTCGCCTGCGTCTCGTTGTGCTCATGTGATATCATTCTGCGCATCGCTTCAATGAAATTGACATATATATTATACATCGCGATAGACTCTGTACATTTTACTCTTCCATCCGATTCCCGTGGCTATCCGCTAGTGGAGTACGTACAACGGGTCGTTCCGACGGATGCGGATCCTCGGAGCGGATAGACTGAAGCAGCCAGGACAACACCAACATGGGATCGATCGTGTTCAACAAACTAGAGGTTTTAATCACTAGGTGCTGTCCTTCTTTCTGTTTATTATACTCATTCTCTTTGAGCTTCTGATCAATACCTATCCAAACCTAATCACTACATTTCATCATGTCACCACATGCCATCCCAGCCGAGGCCAACCCCTTTATAGACCTCAACAAGTTTTCAGTTACTCGGAACGCTTTCTTGCCCGCCCATAGCCCTTGCGAAGTCCTCTCAGATAACTGCTATCAGCCGTGGGAAATAATAGCTCAACACCTGCCGCAACACATTGAGAGGGGCAGCATACGGAGGGCTGTTCAAGACTTGCCTGTTCTACCCACTGATCGCTTACGGTCACTATCAGAATGGCGTCGGGCATACGTTATCCTCGCTTTCATGACACATGCCTACGTCTGGGGCGGTGATCAGCCCGAGCAAGTGAGTATAGCAGAAGTCGGAACCATCAACACATACTAACTTTCCACCAGATCCTCCCTCCGCAAATCACAATTCCCTTCCTCCAAGTATCAGAACATCTCGAGCTCCCGCCCGTGCTCTCCTATTCTGCCGCCAACTTGTGGAACTTCGCGAGCACCAGCGACGATTTCACCGATCTGACCAGCCTCCGTACGCTCTGCTCGTTCACAGGCACCGAGTCCGAGTCATGGTTCCTCCTGATCAGCGTCGCCATGGAGGCGAGGGGTGCCGAGATCATCAACACCATGACAGAAGCCATTGGCGCTATCAGGACCCGCGACTATGAGACGATTACAACAGCGCTGGAGCAGCTGCGGGATTGCATCCGAGGGGTCGGCATACTGCTGGACAGAATGTACGAGCGCTGCGATCCCATGACTTTCTACCACAAGATCCGGCCCTTTCTCGCTGGCAGCAAGAACATGGCTGCTGCCGGGCTACCGAAAGGGGTCTTCTACGACGAGGGAAACGGGGAAGGAGAGTGGCGCCAACTTCGCGGCGGCAGCAATGGGCAATCGTCCATGATCCAATTCTTTGACGTTGTCCTTGGCGTCGACCACAAGGGCAATGGCGACAGCTCAACGGCGCCAGTCGAAAAGAGCTTCCACGCCGAGGTCCGAGAGTACATGCCTGGGCCTCATGCTCGATTTCTCGTGCACGTGTCTCGAATGGGCAGCATTCGCGAGTTGGCGCTGTTGCCCCCTTCGACCCCTGGGCAGCATCGCCTTCGCGCAGCCTACACGGCAGCAACGGAGGCTCTGGCAGAGTTCAGAAACAAGCATATCCAGATTGTGACGAGGTACATTGTGCTCCCTTCGAGACAGTCTACCAGCAATGGGGCGAGGAGGAATCTTGCAAGCTCGTCGTCGACGCAAAAGACGACGCAAGAGTTGACAGGCACAGGGGGGACAGCTCTGATCCCTTTTCTAAAACAGTCCAGGGACGAGACGGCCTTCGCTGGACAATTGGACCAATAGCATACTAGATTCATTACATAGACACATACATGTACATAGGCAATTCACATGGCTTGGCAGGCCGCCTCGCGGATAATGACAGCATGGACAACTCGAATAGCTTGGAAGTGTGAGCTTCAACCCTTGAGCAGTTCGCTGGCACTAGTAGGTATCAGTCCTATTGGATTTCTCGTTATTTTTTCTTTAAATAAAAAAAAAGTATACTCGGAATGTGGTTGCTTCGCAGAGCGACTAGACGAAGATTCAGAATACACTCCGAGTCAACGCAGGTTAGGCCTTGAACCATGAAGGCAAACCCATAGGTAAATCTATTTTCAGGGGTCACACTCTTTGATGAACAGACGCCGGCTCACAAAGTCTAAGATAACTAACTCTGAAGCCAAATAACGGTTTGGACAGCTTGTATAAAAGCAGTCCCCTCTCAAACGTTTGTTCTTCTCACGAGCAACTCTTCATTCCACATTTCCATATCACAGACAATGGTTCGACGCAGAAAGACAGACAAGAAAACCGCCGACTCACAGGTCCAGGCGGTCCCTGGCTCTGCTTCCTGGAACACCAGGAAGCAGGCTGCCAGGGGAGTTGTCGAACCTGTCCAGGACGGCGGGGACGACTACTGGGCCGCGGAAGCGAATACGCTCGAGGCGTATGAAAAGGGTGGAGGCACGTTGGTTCGACTGGTAAGTTCGGTCCATATAATACTTCTTTGAACCCAATCTAACTCAACAGCCCCCATTCTACGACGAGGCCATCATCCCGTCGCACATCCACGCGGTACCTATTCTCGAGGGGTACTTGCGCTTCCCAGTCGAGGCACACAAAACGTACCTGTGCGCCTCATTGCCACAGCATTGTAGGATCCTGTGGCATTGGTCTATCGAGCAGGGGCATGAGCAGGTCTGGGTTGATCTGCCGGATACTGCCCACCCACATTATCCAGCGGCGCATCTCGGCGCCAGGAAGCTTTACAATAAGATGTGGGAGTGGATGAAGGAGCAAAGCAGGTAGCAGACTCCGGTTGTTGAGGATGGAGGTGAATGATCCAGGACTGAATATTTGTCACTAAATTCCACGCATTTACACAATTGACTCTTGACAAGAAAATTTATTGCTTGTGAACACATAATGTGCTTATAATTCGTAACTACCGGGATACTTGAAATGATGTAGGGTAGCCCGGTGAATCTTGCTGAATCCTCACGTCGCGCTCAAGCGCGTTTCCATTCTGGACCTGTCCATGTCATGTCCCATGTGATTGATATTTGTCAACCAGAGGCTCTAATTACTCTCCCCCGGAACCAATCTATCCTTTTCTACAAAACTATCAGACACCATGCCACCTCGCAAGCGCGCAGCAGCCGATGACGCCAGCGCTGAGTCTGTCATCAAGCGACGCTCAACGCGCCAGGCAGCAGCAGCACCAGGGGCCAAGGCTCAGTACGCAGAGTCCGATTCAGAGGGACCAAGTTCACCTGTGAAATCAGCAGCGAAAACGACAAAGAAAGCCAAGGGACCAAAAGGGACGGCGCTCCCCGATGCTGACCATGTCAAGCCCAAGTCCAAGGGCCCTTCACAAACACACACAGCCGCCAGTAGTTCGAGAGATGTGACGCCCAATCCAGATCCTGAAACCATTCCCAGGGAGAATCCGGATGTTGAGCGCCACGAGGGGCAATGGTACTGGTTGATGAAGGCCGAACCCGAGACGCGCATGGAGAATGGGCACGACGTGCGGTTTTCCATCGATGACCTGAGGGCCTGTGATAAGCCCGAGGGCTGGGATGGCATCAGGAACTATGCAGGTTTGTCGTCCGCTGCGCAATGCCCTGCATCACAAGACAGCTGACACTCGGAAGCGCGCAAGAATCTGCGAGCCATGAACGCAGGAGACATGGCCTTCTTCTACCATTCCAACTGCAAGGTACCAGGCATTGTGGGTACAATGGAGATTGTGCGGGAGGCATCCGAAGACAGTACGCGAAACATGGGCATCTGCTTTCTAAACAAAACCTGTTTTACTGACTCGAGACAACAGTCAGCGCCCGCCGACCAGGCACGCCGTACTACGACCCCAAGTCGACCAAGGAGAACCCGAAATGGAGTCTCGTGCACGTCGAGTTCCGCCGCAAGTTTGCGGTCCCCATCGCCCTCCCGGAACTACGAGACCTCGGCAAGGACGACGGGCCATTGGCGAACATGCAGATGCTCAAGCTCGCCAGGATGAGTGTCAGCAAGGTCTCCAAGCAAGAGTGGGAAACGCTCTGTGCGCTGGCGGACAAGAAGGCCAAGGAGGCAGGATTGGAGCATGAGGACGCGTGAGTGTCATAGTGTATCATTTCGTAAGTAAGCCTGCTCTATGGTTCATATCCGTTTGTGCTGCAGCAGAGCACTGCTCTTGCTGGGTTCATGTGGTGACTGTATGAGTCTCATGTCTCATCGTCGCGCTTCACGCCCAAAAGGCCCTGCGCATGAAGCGAGCGACCATATCGCGAGCGTGAGGGACGAGCTGCTCCATCCCGCTCGTGGGACCGTCTTCCTTCTCCTTGACTTTCTCGGCTCCGTCGCCAGCGGCAGGGTCTTGGACGACCTCATCTCCCATCCCGGCACCAGCTTCGGGCGGTTGCGCGACCTCCTCCTTGCCTTTGCCAGCGTCCTTCTTGCCTTCAGCGGGGGGTGCCATAGCTTGGCCAGGGTCCGTAGCATTCCCAGGCATCTGCATCATGCCTTTCCCACCGGCAGGGGTGTCGACGACCTTCTTTTTGCCTTCAGCAGGCGTTGCGGGGGCAGTTCCGTTGCCGCCAGCGGGGGGAGGCTGGATGCCATCGAGGACATTGCCGCCATCGCCAGGACCAGCGGGGAAGTCAACTTTGTCGCCAGTGTTGGGGTCGATGATGATGGGGCCTTCGTCCTGGGCGTCACCTCCTGCGCCGGCGCCGTTGCCGACACCGCCATTGTTGTTGCCATTGCCTTCCCCGGCGCCGGCACCATCGCCTCCGTTGTTGTTGTTGTCGTTGTTGCCATCTCCAGCTCCGGCTCCAGCGCCGTCGCCTCCGTTGTTGTTGTTACCAGCTCCGGCTCCGGCTCCGGCTCCAGCGCCATCGCCTTTCCCGCCCTGGTTTTCTCCCGCGTTGCCATCTCCAGCTCCAGCGCCTGCACCGTCTCCTCCAGCGCCCTTGTTGCCTGCTCCAAGAAGCCCTCCCAGACCTCCGCCACCGTTACCTCCTGCTGCGGCTCCTCCCCCGAGAAGCCCTCCCAGGCCAGCGCCACCATTCCCTCCTGCTGCTGCTCCGCCCCCGAGCAGACCACCCAGGTCAAGGCCACCTCCGCCTCCGGCTCCGCCAAGCAAGTTTCCCAGGCCCCCGGCCTGACCACCATTGCCAGCTCCGCCGGCACCGCCTCCCAGGAGGTTTCCAAGACCACCACCTGCGGCACCACCTAGCAGACCGTCGAGGGGGTTGGCTTGGCGACGGGACAGTGGACGGATGGGTTTGTGAGGCGCGGCAAAGGCCGTTGCGTCGAGCAGCAGGACTGCGACGGAAAGAGCTGTGTAGTGCATGGTAACGATGTGCTGATGAATATTGTCTTGGTTTGAATTATATATATGAGGTCGAACAATACGAAAAGGCGTCGGCGTCAAGCCAGAGCGTCAAGGCAGAAGAAGCGAGATGGAAAACAAGGAAATGTATACAAGCACCAGGCTTGACCGAAGAGAATGGGGAATAAAACAGGGATGAGAAAGGATGCCCTCTGGAACGAAAAAAAGTCTTGGGAGGCCAGATCTCGTTCTTTTATATATCTCTGGGCATTGCCTGCGAATGGGGCGTTTTCGCTGGGCCCTGGCGACTAGCCAAGCTTTTCTAACGTTTATGAGGCAGCGCAAACACTGAGTCTCCAAATATGGACTGGTTGGCGACACGTTTCCTGGGCCATATTTAGCAGCAACAAGCAAAGAAAGCCACAGCCTCAAGTCTGGGAGTCCAGCGGATCGACAGAGGCCCGGTAACACCCTCGTCGTGAGTTTCGGATCGTGGGGTCCCCAACTCCCGCACCTCTGCAGCTCCGACGCTCCAGGTTTCAGCAGCAAGGACCGTGTCTCAGTGTCTGGGACAGTACGCACATATTTATACGGATCACGACAATTCGAAGTGATGTGCTTTTTGCAGCTGGTCCAAGAATGGCAAAGTATGCGACTTCTTCTCCTCATGTCGCATCATAAATATCATCATGTCAAATCCCTAACACCGTACTGGTGCGACAACTCTGGCTGCGCCCACTTCATGATCAACAAGCCCCCAAACAAATCCGGATGATCCAAGCTCAACAAGACCCGCCGCCCGGTACTAACAAAGATTCCAAAAAGTTGGCAGTCGACTGCAGCTCCTCGAGTTGCCCCCCCTCGGTTAGAAGCACGACCTGGTGCGCGTGGAGAACATCGCGCGAAAAGCTCTGTCCCATGTCTGGGTCATTCGTCACGTCGAGCTGCTGTCGTACTTGCTTGAGCTGGTCTGTCACGTCAGATAGCATTTCTGGCGACAGCGAGATGAAGGCAGGGTACGACAGAATCCTGCGAGACGTGTTGAGATCCGACTCCATCCACTCCGAGGGGTTGTTGGTGACAATGTTCATGATGGCATCCCGCACGTTAGACAGGGAGCTGATGACCAATGGCGCCGAGGTCGCAATGGCCGAATTGCCCTTGCTCGTGTGGATCTCTACTATGAGGTCGAGTGTTTGCCGCACCTCGTCGTGCAGCCGATAGAAGGCTGTGCGCAGAGCAGCGACGGTCTGGCTGTCGTCACGGGAGACGACTCGGTTCGTCCTGGGTTCAGGCTTGTCGAAACCCATGTACTTTGTTTTGAACGCGTCAAAATCGCTGCAATAGTCAATATCAAGTGTATTGAAGGTGTTGAGACCTCTACTCACGCCTCGATTAATGGTAAGAAGTCATCCATTGTCTGTCGGAGCATGGTCAATTGTTCGTCGGGCTGCTCCAGAGCACTCAGCATCTCGAAGATCTGGGACCGCCCACTGACCACCGCATCAGCTTGGCTTTGAAAGGTGAGTAGAAAGTCATGCAACTGGCCCGTCCAGGAGGGAAGATCGCCATGCAAGGGCAGGTCGTCCGAGTCCATGTCGCCATGGTGCATGCGATAAAAGCAGGCGCAATCGTGTACCACGGGACCAAGTACATTCATCTGCTCCCGGATTGCACATAGCGACTGGTAGATGTTGCGAATCAGCGGCGTCTGGAAATCGATTCGATTCGTCATGTTTGCCTCAGTGTCGCGCGTCACGTCGTTGAGCCGACAGCGCAGGTTGGCAAGCTTGGGTGCGAAGTTGAGAACGTGATCGGGTTCTTCATCATCATCATCTTCTTCTTCTTCTTCTTCACCATCCTCCTCAGCAGGTTTGTTGCTGGGGTCGGCACCGTCGTGCGCTTCCGCAGGTCTCAACGTCATCCGACGGGGCGCAGACTGGCTTGATGTGAATGCTGGATAAGGACGTCCGTCGACGTCTAGGGCTCCGATTATATTGCTGCCAGGTGGCTGGCTGGTTGGTCCCGGTAGCCCCGAGACTTTCTTCTTCAGTGTTTCAACGGAAGCAGACTGCTCCCCAAGGTCGACGAGGTCGCTGTCGCTCGCCGCGTCGTCGGTGAGCGGCAAGGAGTGCACGGACCCAGCATCGTCGACCTGTTGCCAATCGTCTTCGATGGCAGGCTTATCGCCAGACGGCGCCATGATGCGGTCAGGCGGCTCCAGTCGTCGGCAAGCGCTTCGAGGGCGGGACGCGAATTCGATATAAAAGGTTGCGCTGACCGTTTTCCGGGCGGAGTATCGGTGGAAGATGAGACGATGAAGGAAATGGATTTAGGAGGGGAAGCATAGGCTCAGGTCAGATGTGCGAGGTGACACAAGTGCAAGGCAACACAGCCGCTGCGGTGGCCGGAAGCCTGTTTGTCCATGGCCACTAACAATCTGGTGGTGGACGACTGGAGGCGCAGTGCTCCGGATTACGATGCATGGTGTAGGTGCAGGTGCAGGCAGATAGTATCTTGCAGCTGCCTGCAGCAAATCGGAGCCATGGATGCACCGATGCTGTCCGGTACGGTCTGGTTACAGGCTCATTACTGCATGGGCATACTAGTATATAACTGAGGTTCAGGAATTGGAAATATGCCAGAGGTAGTGATAGTGGAAAAAAGGAAAGACTCCAACTTAACATCTTTGTTACAGATTCGACTGTCAACTCGGACGCTCGTTTTGGATTAGATCAACCTCCGACATGTGATCGTGATGTACGGAGGTACTCCAACGTCAATAAATCACCAGCACGTCAAGGCCACTACGAGATGGTTACCTGACGAGCACGACGCATTTGCATCGGCAATTCTATTTTGAAAGCTCTTGTCAGCACACGGTGCCTACGCGACGTGAATCATGCCATAGTCTTATATTATGACTGTACAACGGAATAGATACAGGGCTTCTAAACCCAACTGTGGGGTCCCCTACGAACTATAGGCGCCGAATCCGACTTACACGCAGGCGCTTCTTGCAGCTGCACATGAGTCAAGATTTTTTGGGATATGGACGATAAGTCTATCGATAATAGCTTATTGCTAATCCGAGATTGCCTGTTTCGGCAAGGATGTCTCCCATGCTGAACTTTGTCCATGTCCTGTCCCCGACTTTTCTCCCCGCCATGGGGATGCATCCAGAGGTCCGGTCTGCTTGCTAACCACAGCCTCCCCACCATGAAGTGTGACCTCACCATTCATAGACTCTCTCCGTCACGCATATATGCTGGATTGGAACAACTTGGAATAAAAGCTCAGATTCTCATGATTCTAGAACGAATATGGTGCCGCGGTGGCGCAGACAGAGCATCCTCAATACTGAGTAATCATAGCGATAATATTTACAGCCAGATAGACGCCAACAGAGCATTCCGAAACTGTCGCTTGTGAATTGCTCGCTTCTAATTGGGAGTGACTCGCTGAGCCACTGTTAGCACCGAACTGCAGATTGCTTGTGTCATGTACCCGTAGTACATCCACGTATCGAGCGTTAGATGCTTAGCACCCGAGAAGGGCGCGAATCTAGAGGCCTTTCAGGGTCGTTAAGCGGCTGCTCATACAACACATGGGCTCCGCGTCAATCCAAGGGAGCATGGACAATTATACAAGAACTGCTGTCAACGTGAGCCCATGAGCACATACGCTTCGGCGCGTTTCAGGCGGACCACTTCGGCGCTTTGCATGGCAGCCGGCCGAAAAACACTGGGCCACACCCCGTGCTCCGACCGGCAAGGTAGTTTGTCGGCCGTGGGGGCTGATGCGAGTTCGGGCGGATGCGTACGTGGTACAGATAGTGCACGAGGATACGTACTACATGTAATCGCAGCAGCAAGGCGCAGTGTTCGTACGAGGACCAAGCGGTGACTGTGCTTATTCGGCGTTGCCCAGCAAAGCAAAGACACCCCCTGAATGAGAATAGTACTACTATTCCCGGTACTCCGTAATTCCTGCCCTGTTTGCTAGCCATAGGTCGGAAATCCCGCGCTAATACCAAGGCAACTCGACACCTTTCGCATTCAAATCCGGGTTTGCTGTGCACTAACAAAATCAATCCGCGGAGGAGGAACGCGAGAGGCTGATTCATGGGTGACATCAGCGACTTGATTACATGTACTTGGATAGAGCCCGACACGCGGAGTCAAAATTCGCCGAGTCGACAGAAGGGTGAGTGCTCGTCATGGATTGGCACACATGGCTGGTCCGATGACCTGCGGCGGGATTGAGGGCAAAGCCTCGCTGACGACGATGGCGGCGAGCAGAAAATGGCCTGATCCTGGAGGGCTGTGCTGTTCTGGGGATACTGTGACAGCCATAAACTGGTCGGTTGCTACCTAATTAAAAAGGAGAGCAGGCGGCACTAATACCAAGCACCCAGCAAGCCATCGCAGATCCAATTTCCTCAACTCCATCGATTCTGGTTTTTTTCTGCCATGAGAGGAGAGGAAAGGGGAAAGCGGACTAGCGAATCGATAAGCGATCGGCACTGCACAGCGGCCTCGATAGGCGTCGTCGCGCCCCCGATAAGCCCTGAATTTTCGCTCACCGCCTAATGCCAGGGTCGGGCACACCAGCCACTAAGCCAGTTCGGTCGATCCGCCTTCGGTACCCCCCATTATCCAATAATTCCCCTAATTGTGATGCCTGGGCCCTTGAACTCATCCATCCATTGAATTCACAAGCACAGGCAAGCAAAGGTACCGACTGGACCTGGCTGACGGCCCTCTACTTGTGCCCTGGCCCCTCTCTCCTCCACTCCTTCGCACTCCTACTCTCTTTACTTTGTTCCATCATCTGTCCGAGGACGCGAGGGACTGCCTGGCGTGACTTGAATCGCAGCCGCCTTCATATTGTTTGTTTGAGCTTGGGCCCGCCCTCCTTCTGTGCTCTGCTCCCGCCCACTCGTGGCCAGTCGGGATCAAGCTGTAAGTACTCTTCCAAGGGATTGGTTTGCCAGTGTCTGGGAGCGTTGTGTGAATCTGGAACATGGCTCTGTCTAGTGGCAGGCATTGGCGAGACAGAGATCACGAAAACTACTTGAGCCCCTCCAAGACAGTCCCAGCACAAGTTTGTCAACATGTACTCACACGATCGTGTATTAGGTTCGGCGACTACCGATAGTGGCATTGCCTCGACTACCGCGACCCATCTCCCATGTCCTAGACCAAAGTCCACTCGCCGAGTTACATTTTCCGAACCCCTCGACGCCACCATGATAGCGTCGTCACTCCTGCCGACGCGGTTTCGCGGTGAGCCCACGCTCTCGCAAACCGCCGCCAAACCCACATGGCTGGGCAAGAAGATGACCCCTGGTCTCCAATTCCTCGCCCGTCTCGCCTGCTCGCACCCCATCCACCTGGTGGTGCTTGTGACCATCCTCGCCAGCACTTCCTACGTCGGTCTGATCCAGGACAGCCTCTTCGACGGCACTACAAGCGTGGGCAAGGCCGACTGGACGTCCCTGACCGAAGGCAGCCGCAGTCTGCGTGCTGGACCCGATACCCAGTGGAGGTGGCAGAATGCCGAGGGCAACTACTCCTACGACGCTGACCACCTTGCCCTGCTCACCCTCGTTTTCCCGGACACCCTTTCCAACGAGTCGCCCAGCACTGCGCCGCTCTCGCACGCCATCCCGACCAACAAGAACCTGTCCATCACGCCTCTGCCCTCCACCGAAAACCCATTTACGACCTACACCCAGGACAGTATTCTTGCGTATGCGCTCCCCTTCTCGGAAGCTCCCGAGTTTGTGTCCGTCGCTCAGGAGATCCCTAATGCGGATGCTGAGGAGACGGAGACCGGCCATGGCCGCGAGAAGAAGATGTGGATCATGAAGGCGGCCAAGGTCACCACGCGCAACACCGTTGTTCAATGGGCCAAGAATGCCTGGGGCGAGTTCCTGGACCTGCTCAAGAACGCCGAGACGTTGGACATCTTCATCATGGTCCTGGGCTACCTGTCTATGCACCTGACCTTTGTGTCGCTCTTTGTCTCCATGCGCCGCATGGGTTCTAATTTCTGGTTGGGGATGAACACGCTCTTCTCGTCCGTTTTTGCCTTCCTGTTTGGCTTGGCGGTGACGACCCGGCTCGGCGTCCCCATCAGTGTCATTCTGCTGTCCGAGGGTCTGCCCTTCCTGGTGGTGACCATTGGCTTCGAAAAGAACATTGTCCTTACCAAGGCTGTGCTTTCGCATGCTATTGAACATCGCAAGGCTCAGTTGCAGGAGTCCAAGAAGGAGAAGACGCGGGGCAAGAAGGTCGCAGAGCCCTCCACCCAGGGTCTGATCCAGTATGCCATCCAGGCCGCCGTGAAGGACAAGGGCTACGAGATCATCCGCGACTACGCCATCGAAATTGTCATCCTCGTCATCGGCGCCGCTTCAGGCGTCCAGGGCGGTCTGCAGCAGTTCTGCTTCCTCGCCGCTTGGATCCTCTTCTTTGACTGCATTCTGCTCTTCACATTCTACACGGCTATTCTGAGCATCAAGCTCGAGATCAACCGCATCAAGCGTCACGTCGAGATGCGCATGGCCCTCGAGGATGATGGTCTTAGCCGCCGCACTGCCGAGAATGTCGCCAGGAGCAACGACGACAAGGAGCCTCAGGAGACATCGCTGTTTGGTCGCAAGATGAAGAGCAGCAGTGTGCCCAAATTCAAGGTGCTCATGGTCACATTCTTCATTGGCATCAACGTGGTCAACTTGTGCACAATCCCCTTCCGCAACCCCGGTTCGCTGTCGAGCATTCGTTCGTGGGCCGGTGGTCTCGGCGGCGTGGTCTCGAGCCCCCCCGTCGACCCCTTCAAAGTCGCTGCCAATGGGCTCGAAAGCATCCTCGCCTCGGCCAAATCACGCAACATCCCTACGCTCGTTACCATCCTGACACCTATCAAGTACGAGCTTGAGTTCCCCTCGGTACACTATGCCCTGTCCACCGGCATTGGGGGCAGTGGCGCCGGGCCCGATACCTTTGGTCAGCTCAATGATTATGGCGTCGGTGGTCGCATGGTGGGGAGCCTGCTCAAGAGCCTCGAGGACCCCGTGCTGTCCAAGTGGATCGTGATCGCGCTCGCCCTGAGCGTCGGCCTCAATGGGTACCTCTTCAACGTCGCCAAGACTGGTATCAAGGAGCCCGAGCGGAGCGTCGATCGCGCCGAGCTTGCCAATGCGGAGCGCTTCAACGATACTGGCTCAGCTACTCTGCCTCTCGGCGAGTACGTGCCCCCGACTCCTCAGCAGACTCGCCCCGCAACGCCCGCCATCACCGAGGACGAATCGGACGGTACGCTGGTTCGGAGGAAGAAAGCCCCCGTCATTGACTCGGGGATCCTGCGAACCAACGAAGAGCTCGATGTCATGTTGGCCGAGAAGCGCAGCAGCGAGATGACCGATGAGGAGGTTGTCAGCATGTCAATGCGCGGCAAGATTCCTGGGTACGCTCTGGAGAAGACGCTCCAGGATCATGAGCGCGCTGTCAAGATCCGCCGGGCCATTATCTCGCGAACCAAGGCTACGCGGGAGGTGACCAGCTCGCTCGAACGCTCCAAGCTGCCGTACGAGAACTACAACTGGGAGCGCGTCTTTGGCGCCTGCTGCGAGAACGTTATCGGTTACATGCCCTTGCCTGTCGGTGTTGCCGGTCCCCTGGTCATCGACGGTCAGAGCTACTTCATCCCCATGGCTACGACCGAGGGTGTCCTTGTTGCCAGTACAAGCCGCGGCTGCAAAGCTATCAACTCTGGCGGCGGTGCCGTGACTGTGCTGACTGCTGACGGTATGACTCGCGGTCCCTGCGTCGGCTTCGAGACCCTGGAACGCGCTGGTGCCGCCAAGCTATGGTTGGACTCGGAAGCGGGCCAGAACATGATGAAGGAGGCCTTCAACTCGACCAGTCGCTTCGCTCGTCTGCAGACGATGAAGACAGCACTGGCCGGCACCAACCTGTACATCCGTTTCAAGACCACGACCGGCGACGCCATGGGTATGAACATGATCTCCAAGGGTGTCGAGCACGCCCTGAGTGTTATGGCTACCGAGGGTGGCTTTGAGGACATGGCCATCATCTCTGTCTCTGGTAACTTCTGCACGGACAAGAAGCCCGCTGCCATCAACTGGGTTGATGGACGTGGTAAGAGCATCGTTGCCGAGGCCATCATCCCCGGCGAGGTTGTCAAATCTGTCTTGAAGAGTGATGTCGACGCGCTCGTGGAACTGAACATCTCCAAGAACCTGATCGGTTCGGCCATGGCTGGTTCGGTGGGTGGTTTCAACGCCCACGCCGCCAACATTGTCGCGGCCATCTTCCTCGCCACCGGCCAAGACCCTGCTCAGGTCGTTGAGAGTGCCAACTGTATTACCACCATGAGGAAGTGAGTGTTCCCCATTCTACCGTGGACGAATTCCTTAGCTAACATGTGCAGTCTGCGTGGATCTCTCCAGATTGCGGTATCCATGCCTTCCATCGAGGTGGGCACCCTGGGCGGCGGCACCATTCTCGAACCTCAATCGGCTATGCTCGACATGCTTGGTGTCCGTGGCTCGCACCCCACCAGCCCTGGTGATAACTCGCGCCGCCTCGCCCGTATTATCGGTGCTGCGACACTCGCCGGAGAGCTCTCGCTGTGCAGTGCCCTTGCGGCTGGACATCTAGTGAAGGCGCACATGGCGCACAACCGCAGCGCCGCGCCGTCCAGGAGCACAACACCAGCACCGGCAGCCCAGACCCCAGTGTCGCTGGCCATGACGAGTGCTGCTGCGCAGCAGAGGAAGCGCTGATGCGGGAACCACATTTAGACCCTTCTGATCTACAGTATATACACATTGCATTAGGCAGAAAGCGCATTATCTTGTTTTAATTCTCGCACTCATTGCATCACGCGCCGGACCTCCTCATCGTGCATACTCACCATCCTGACGCCCTTGTCGATCATGCTCTGCCTCACGTCGGCCCACTTCTCGGGCATGACGGGTTTGGTGCCCTCCTCGACCACATACGTCTCAAAGCCAGCCTCCAACGCGTGTTCCGCCGTGGCCTTGACACAGAAGTCTGCGGCGAGGCCTACTACGTAGACGGCCGTCACGCCCTTGTCCTTGAGGAGGGACTCGAGGGCCGAGACTTCGATGCGGAAGGGGTCGTGAAACGCCGAGTACATTTCTATCCTCTCGTCTTTGCCTTTGTCCACCACTGTATCCAAGCTGTCCTTGTTCAGACCATCGACGAGCTCGACGCCCCAGGTCCCCTGTACGCAGTGGACGGGCCACAGCGTCGCCTCGTAAGCCTGCGTCTCATTGTTGGGGTTCTTGACCTTGATTGAGGAGGAGAACGGCTGGCAGTCCTTGTGGTTCGCTGCAAAGGAGATGTGCGTCTTGGGATGAAAGTCCCGCGTGGCTACTTTGAGTGCGAAGGGGTACGTGAGGAGGGTGTTGATGGGGTCGGTAACGTCCGTACCATGAGGCACGGCGAGGGCGCCGTGGGGGGGAGTGAAATCGTTCTGGAAATCGACCACTATAAGTGCCGCCTTGGACGCCATGTCGGGAGGCCGCTTGGAGTACCTTTTGCCAGGGATGTGACTGAGGGCTGGATGATCGTTGTCATGATGTTTGACGAGAGGCGGGGCCAACATGGGGGATAAGGGTCCACAAGCCCCGCATCAGGCTACCCTGCATGCATTATCTCCGCAGGCACATCCTCTCGACAAAAATCCAAGTACCGTAGCTATCTGTGGTCCAGCTTTATTATTCTATGCAAAAGTGCGACTTTTCTTGTAGCCCTGTGCAACGCTTAGGCTTGTAATCCTCACAGCCTAATAATAATCTGTGTTCAGATTGGCACCATACCTGACAGGGATATTGACCAGCTAAGACAGACTAGCGGATACGGTACTTCTTGATCCTACACGTGCCTCAGGTAACTATTATGTTCCCTATTCCAACGAAATTCACCAAGAATCCCTCCAATTGTAGGCTTACTTGGCGGTTCTCCAGTCCCAGCTTGTACTTGGCCAGTCTCGTCGCAAATTGAGCGGTTAACCCGGCTGCGTGATAATGTAGCTGACTGTGTTTTTTTAATCGAAGGATGCGCGCCGCGCACCAATTACATGCACGGTGTTGGTGGCGTCTAACAGCCGTCTGACCGTCCAAGGGGTCGCTGAGATGACTAGTGCTGACTTGTCGAACGGCAATGGAAATGACTTATATATATTAGCAGAAGGATGATGCCCTCTTTCACACCCACGTCTAGAAACATCCAGAGTCAACCAAGATGGCTGTGATTCCGCTTGTCGAGCAGGTGTTGGGCCTGCCACTCGTGCTCCTCGTGCCACTCACCTTCGCGAGCTCCATCCTCGTCGTCGTTCTGCTGCACCGCCTCACAGCTGTTCCTTACCCTCCCACCATCCCACTCATTCGCGAGCCCCCCGGCGCCCGTCGTTTCAGCCTGCGGACGCGTCTCGCGTACTACATTGACTGCGAGTCACTGTTCGTCGAGGCATATGAACAGTACCTCAAGCATGGGCAGCCTGTGGTGATACCCGGTGTCGGGGTGAGGAAGGAGATCATCGTGCCTCCGTCGCGCCTGCGATGGCTCCTGTCGCAGCCGGAGAACCAATTCAGTAATACGCATGGCTTCGCAGAGATGGATCAGGCAACCTACAGCCTTGGAGATGAGAAGCCCATCCTTGACCCTTGGCAGGGTCTGCTCGTCAAGACGGATATCAACCGGATGATTGAGACAATCTGTGCGGCATTGGACAATGAGCTCGGCGTGGCCTTTGATGCCCATTTTGGCATGGATGAGCACAACTGGAAGGAGATTGACCTCCGACTCGTCATCGCCCGGGCCATTGCGCAGGCCAACAGTCGGTTCACTGTGGGCTTGCCCCTGTGTCGCAACCCAGATTACTTGAAGACTCTGCTCCAGCAGAACGACCTTCTCATCACCGTGGCGGGCGCCCTTTGCGGGATGCCCGCGCCTCTGCGACCGATCGTGGGCACATTGGCCTCGATCCCGAACAGAGTCTTGACACGACGCGTCAGCGGCTGGCTGATCCCACTATGGAAAGATCGTGTGGCAACGGCGCGCAAGGAGGCCGAGACTGGCGTCACGCAGACCTCGCAGGAAGAAGACCATGTGCTCATGATGGCTCGCTATGCCCTCAAGGAACGACCCGAGGAGGTCGACGACGTCAAACTGATTGTGCGCCGCATCACGGCCCTCAACTTTGGCGCCGTGCACAACACTTCCATGCAAGTCACAAACCTCCTCCTCAACGTTCTCGGCTCGGACCCCAAGCACAACACAATCGCCAGGCTCATCAACGAGTCAGAGCAAATCCTCGCCACGGCAGACTCGTTTGACGAAGCAGGCCGGCCGCGCTGGACCAAGACCCTGGTCAGCAAGATGAAGCTCGCCGATTCCGTGTCACGGGAGACTCTCCGTCTGAACCCGTTTGGCTACCGCGCCATGTTTCGCAAGGTCATGGTGGACGGGTTGAAAACGGAGGATGGGCATGAGCTCCCCAAGGGCAACGTGCTCTCGTACCTCGGCTTCTCGCGACAGTTGTGCGGTGAGGGCTACGGCGCCGACCCCAGGACCTACGACCCCTTCCGCTTCTCGCGCATGCGCGACGAGGCCGCCCCCGTCGAACAGGGCTCGGGTGAAGAGAAGAAGACGCCTGTGCAGACCTTTGTGACCACCAGTCCCGACTTTGTCCCCTTTGGGCACGGCAAGCATGCCTGTCCCGGGCGGTTCCTGATCGACTTTGAACTGAAGATGATTCTGTCGTACGTCTTGCGGCACTACCATCTTAAATTCCCGGACAGCTATGAAGGCAAGCGACCGGAGAACCAGTGGCTGGCAGAGGCGACAGTGCCCCCTCTGAATGTCAAGATCTGTGTGAAGAGGAAGTCGCAGGAGAAGAGGCAGTAGACGCGCTTGGATGGCTTGTGGACGCCATGTATTCGATGATAGACTGACTGTACCTCGTTCAGCAACACCGACGTTTAATCCCTGCAGTACGTACCCAATCGACTTCATGCAATTGCTACTTACCTACTAAAAGTTCCTTCCTACGAGTGACAAAGGGAGACGTTTGTGTTCAAGGGCTGCCATCTCGTCTGGTTTGAGGGCTACAACCTATTGAACATATACGTACCTATGTGCCGGGCTCGATCGGGCAATCGGAGTGCCCCAGACCTCGTGACAAACGGGCACGCGTTATTGTGTTATTGATGGTTCAAGGTTGTGCTGATTCAGACTTCAGAAGCCTGCCAGTGGAAGTTAAAATGGGACCTGAGGAATGACCCATTCATGTACAGCGGGCCGGGCCGGGCCCAGGGTGACATTGCTGATCTCTCTTCCTTCAACCTTCAATCATCAACAACATACCTTGACTTTCAATTATCGAAAACACAGCCTTCATCAACAGCACAATCCTCAGTCATCAACAACACAACAACGACTGGCCGTGTCATCGCGAGGGCTACGGCGCCAGAACTCCCCGATTGAGCCGAGCATAGAGGTAATATTCTTGCACGACAGCCTTTGAACGCGAACGCTGCCTTGTACCGTAGGAAGGCACACGGTTTATGAGCGCGGCTTCCCTTCTAGATTAGGGAAGACGTCATATAAATCCAAAATCGCTGGCCTGAAAACAGCAGCGTTGTCACCTTGGAATAGGTTCAAGGCCCCTTGAGTGCGATGAGCGGGCAACTCATCAACCTACTCCCCACTGGCGAGTTTGCATGGTTCGGGATCGCTTTCATCGTCGCTTGCTTGGTCGCGGTTCTGTGGCAACGGATAAAGCTTTACCTCGATCCGCATGGTGATTCAGATGGGACGATCTCCGGTTCAGTGGCGGTATGGCGTGCCGGTCCAAGGCCGATCCCATGGCACATTTACTACTAAAGCCTCCCATCTCGACTTCGTCAGTTCGCTTTCCGTGCTCAAGCTGCGTATCAAAGAGGCAACTGCTCGAGCGACTCGTGGACGACGATGACGGAAACAGTCAATCACCACGTCTTAGGCCCCTCAGGCCGATGACGAAGACAGTCGCTGAGATTGAGAATGAAATAACGCTGTTTATCTTCGGTCGTGATATATGATTGCGGTGAAGAGGGAAGAGCGAGGACACGCATATCACCAGTCACACACATAAAAATTACCGAGCACATTGGGTATAATAAGTAGCTTCGCAAATAACAAGTAGCTACTCTCGTGGCTTAATAACAGGCGCTGTGATCTTATTATCTAGCGGCGAGAGGCTCTCGCTGCTATTATGTTACCATGTTCCTCCTGCCCGGACGTATGGACCACAAAGAGTGCTAGTTTCGCTTCAAACCCGGGTTATGGCCCAAGTTTGTTATATCTACACTTTTTTGAAGGACTCGATGAGACGGGAGTGGTAGGTAGCCCAGGATAGCTGTGACGAAACCAACGCGAGCAGCCCCAGCTCTGGAGCATCCTGTGGTGATTTGCATATTGGCAAACATGTTGTATCTTTGGGCGAATTTGGCCATAAGACCACGTAGTCGTCTGAAATAGGCGCTCAGGCTTCACTGGTGGTCCTTGAGCCTCGTTTTACTTTGTCTTGTGACGGACTAGGAGCTTGTTGTACCTTGAGAGACTGCTCGGGCCAGGCAAGGTGACACATCTGGCTTAAGTTTTACCAGAGGAGAACCACAATAACACCACACTTTATAAGCTTTTTACAAGTCACGGAATCCGAGTTTCATACGGCGCTCTTTCCACCTTTCAATCTCGACACACCAATGCCGGCATCACCCAAATAATCCCATTTTCAAGTTGACCGCATCGTCTTCAGACACAACATGGCATCAGAGATCACAAACTCGACAAGTCCAGAGTATCTTTTCTCGGCACAGAATGCTGCCTGCTCCGTCGTCCTCTGCAGCATAAGCCAGATCTGCTTGGCGCTCTGGACGATCTCCCCTCTCCTCGCCTACCCTTCCCTCCCCCATTTTGACCGGATGTCTGGCAATAAGGAGTTCGACCCTGCAAGCCTCTTGGTGGGCGTTTCCAAGGTGAAGTTGTTGTTTCACTTCTTCATTGCCTTATTCTCCGTCAGCGACGTCGTGAGCGGAGCGGCAGTCGCCCCAATCCCCATCATCACCTGGCCGCTTTATTTGAGCATCTTCACGCTCGCGGCAAAGTGTCCTGCTCTTCACTTTTCACCGGATAATCCCCTAAGGCCTTCGGATTTTCATTTCGTAGGCCACTGGGCCTGCTACTCCCTCTTGTACGTCTTATTTCGAGCCTTCGATACCATCATCGACCGGAAACCCTCGTACGCCTTCGTCCTAGCCGCTCTCATTGTGTTTTCCATCAGCGAGTGGCTCACGAAGCACGTGACGAAACACACACATGCTTACATCACGCGGAAGATTTCCTATCCTGGCTGGCTTTGGGCTGGAGTGTCATACTGGCCTTTGCTCTTCTTCTTGGACAGATCATATTGAGGCCAGTGGCCGGCTTGGACCCGTTTAAAGACCATTGATCTCCGAGAGGTAGCTTCACTTTAATCTACATCGGAAGATATTACTCAGCCAGTCGAGTCCAGAGGAGTGCAACGTGTCTTATCAGCCTATTGCACAGGTGTCCGACAGGCCCGCGGTCTTGTGGAATAACGGGCAAATTGATAATGCAAGTTGAATGGTGATAGTGACTTAGTGTCAACATGAGGCCCGAGGGTAATGAGTTAATTCATTAAGGTAAATTCAGCGTAATGTGTTCGCTTGGCGCTGGTCACATATCGAGGTTGGCTGTTAAGGTGGAGTCTGCAACCGGCAGACACGGAAACGACATACGTCATTCCTCTGCCCCGGCAGCCAATTCCGCCGCCGAGAGCGAGCCTCGCTGCACGAGAACCAGGGACGGATCGCGTCACCGGCACGCTGGATAAATACTCGTCGGGATAATTCGAATGTCTTTACATTTCTAGACCTTTTTCGAGATTAACTTACATAGATACAATTCTTCAACTAGACCGTGGCATTGGATAGAGCAGGATAGAGCAGAGGATACTTCAGCGGCACCATGTCGAAACAGACGGAGCTTCCTACCTTTACAGCCAGCGACTATGTCAAGTTCTTCTCGGCTGGTGCGCTCGCCGCGACGTCGACACATGGGGTAAGTACCATGAGAACACAGCCTTTGCTTGTCGGAGAGCGCTGACCATCCCAAGGGTGCCACGCCAATTGACGTCGTCAAGACGCGCATCCAGGTCGATGACTCCCTCAAGGGCTACAACATGATCCGTGCCGGCCGCAGCATCGTCGCCAAGGAGGGTGCCTCCGCCTTGCTCACAGGCTTCGGCCCAACGGCCGTCGGCTACCTCGTCCAGGGAGGTGGCAAGTTCATGGGCTACGAGTTTTTCAAGAAGAAGTACATTGAGGCAGTCGGTGGCCCTGACAAGGCCGTCAGCAAGCGAACCGCCATCTACCTCGGGGCGAGCGCCACAGCCGAGTTCTTTGCAGACATTGCCCTGTGTCCATTGGAGGCCACGAGAATCCGACTGGTCTCGCAGAGGGGATACGCCACTGGCTTGATACCGGGCTTCGCACGCATGGCCAGGGAGGAGGGCTTCAGGGGCTTCTACTCTGGCTTCGTGCCTCTGCTGTTCAAGCAAGTTCCCTACGCGGTCGGCCAGTTCTCCGTCCACGAGGCCGTCAACGAGGTCATCTATCGCGCCATGGGCTCTGAGCGCAAGGCCAAGATGACCCAGCTCGAGTCCACCGGTGTGGAGCTGACATCTGGCATCGTGGCCGGTGCGGCTGCCGCTGTCCTCTCCCACCCCGCCGATACCTTGCTGTCGGCCATGAACAAGGGCGCTGGCGACCCCGGCCAGGGCGCGACGAGCCGCATGTTCCAGCTGGCCAAGGAGTTTGGTCCCAAGCGTCTGCTGCTCAGCGGGCTGGGGCCCAGGGTGGTCATGACCTGTGCGCTCGTGTCGGGACAGTTCGTGATCTACGCGCAGTGCAAGGCCTTGACGGGGGCGCCACCCAGCATAGAGATTCACAAGGAGACGAGCTGAGGGACTTGATGTGCACGTGCAGATAGACGGCGTTTGGGGTCGGCATGGCGTCCTATTGGTAGCAAATTCGATAATCTTTGTTGGTTCGAGCTTTTCGGGTGCTATTGACGGTGAGCTATTGATGTCCAGCTGAATAGAGTCCGAAAAGCCTAAAGGTCGCGAGGCATGTAGGCCGCCTCGGCTGTCGAGAAAATGACAGTAGAGCGCTCGACATTCTCATGGCATCAGCATGCCTCGAAGGAGCATGTTCGACAATGTGACAGACGTCAGCTTGCGTGAAAGATTCACGGAAGGAGCAGACTGGACTGGGTTTTATAGACTGGCGCTCCGTGGCTCAGTGGAGGACTGGATGTGGCAGCCGATACCATCCGCTGAACTGCCGCTGAAAACCAGGGGCTGGACCCCGTGCGTCCGTGCGGCAGGGTCCATGTTAGCGGGTACACTTTCCTTGTGCGTTTTTCCATGGTGTATTAAGTACCTGCTATCAATGAAACAGCCACGACGACATCATCTTCGAATCGTGTCTCCCTGGTGCTTCTATCGCATCCCCTTTGACTTCATTCATCCCCAATCTGTTTGTCCTGTTGTTTCCGCAGCCTCAACTACGCGACATTGCATTTCCATTTCCTCATCAGGTACGTGCCCACAGTCAAACGCCAGGCAGTGCTGCACCGCGCAGCGGCGCAAGGAGCCAGTCCAGGCACTCGCCGAACCGTATCTTGCAGCCACGCTTCCATTCGGCGCTGACGGACCATTTCTCTTCCAAGTTGTCACTGACGTCCCAATAGATACACCTCCTATGTATTAGATACCGCCGACCGTACCTGCGCTGCCTTTCCGCCCTTCCACCCCTACCATGAAGCTCTCCCTGTTGGCCGTCGCAAGTTTGGCGGCGCTGTCGCAAGCTACCCGCGTCAAAAGAGACCACGCCAACAACGATTACTATGTCCTTCATCTCGCACGCGACGCTGAGCCCGCACAGGTCGCGGCACGCCTGGGCCTGGAGCACCAGGGCGAGCTCCAGTTGGCAGACCACCACGTCTTCCGCGCGGCGAAAACCGATACCGACCTTGTCGACACGGAGATCAAGGCGCGGAAAAGGAGAAAGCGCGATGCCATCGATGGCGAGGCCGATATCGTTGATGGTGTGCTTCTTTCCCAAAAACAGACACCTCGGTCGGGGCATTTGGAGAAACGCATTCCACCCAGGCAGCTTGTCCCTGCGGGCTGGTCCATGGCGGCAGCGAGCCCACAGCAACCGGTCGACTGGGCGGTCCAACGGCAAACCGAGGTCATGCGCGATCTCGACATCTCCGACCCCATCTTCACCGAGCAATGGCATCTTTACAATACAGTGCAGCCGGGACACGACGTCAACGTCACAGACGTCTGGAGCCAGGGTATCACTGGCAATAACGTGACGGTGGCCATCATAGATGATGGGCTCGACATGTACAGCAACGACCTCAAGGCGAATTATTTTGCCGCAGGCTCCTGGGACTACAATGACCACGACCCCGAACCGAAGCCCGAGCTCTCTGATGATAGACATGGCACGCGGTGCGCGGGTGAAGTGGCAGCGGCGCGAAACGACGTCTGCGGCGTGGGCGTTGCATACGACGCCAACATTGCCGGCATTCGTATCTTGAGCGGTGAGCTCACCAACGCTGACGAGGCCGAGGCTATGATCTACAAGTACCAGGACAACGACATCTACTCGTGCTCGTGGGGTCCTCCCGACGACGGCAGGCACATGGAGGCGCCTGACATCCTCATCAAGAGAGCCATGCTGCAGGGTGTCCAAGAAGGTCGTGGGGGCAAGGGGTCCGTGTACGTCTTTGCCAGCGGGAATGGCGCCGCCCACGGCGACAATTGCAATTTCGATGGGTACACAAACTCCATCTACAGCATTACCGTGGGCGCTGTGGACCGCGCCGGCAACCACCCCTACTACTCGGAGCACTGCTCAGCCAACCTCGTGGTCACCTACAGCAGCGGCGCCGGCGACTCTATCCATACCACTGATGTCGGGGTGGACAAGTGCTACGATGGCCACGGTGGCACGTCTGCTGCGGCGCCTTTGGCTGCCGGCATCTTTGCTCTTGTTCTCTCCATCCGGCCAGACTTGTCATGGCGGGATCTGCAGTACTTGGCCCTGCACAGCGCCGCGACCGTAGCCGACGACAACGCTGGGTGGCAGGAGACTGCCATCGGCAAGCAGTTCAGCCACATCTTTGGCTATGGCAAGGTGGACTCCTGGGCCATGGTGGAGATGGCCAAGGACTGGAACCTGGTCAAGCCCCAGGCCTGGTGGTTCTCCCCTTGGCAACACGTCAAGAAGCCCATCCCCGAGGGCAAGGAGGGTCTATCGGTGCACTTTGAGGTGACCACCGACATGCTCAAGGAGGCTAATCTGGAGCGCGTGGAGCACGTGACCGTGACGATGAACGTGGAGCACACGCGCCGCGGTGATATCAGTGTCGATCTCATCAGCCCCGAAGGCGTCGTGAGCCACATTGCCACAGACCGTATGAGTGATGAAGAGAAGGCTGGCTACGACAATTGGACATTCATGAGCGTTGCTCACTGGTAAGCGCGACTTGTACCGAGTGTGTCGACGCAGTTTGGCTAACAACTTTAAAGGGGCGAGTCTGGTGTCGGAAAGTGGACCATTATTGTCAAGGACAACAAGGTCAACAAGCACCAGGGTGTATTTGTTGACTGGCACTTGAAGCTCTGGGGCGAATCTATCGACGCCGATAAAGCCACTTTGCTGCCCATGCCCAACCCCGACGATGACGCTGATCATGACAAGACCATCGTCACCACTGTGACTGCCGAGCCGTCTACAGCCACCGCACCCCCTCGTCCCGATGAGACCTTTGTGCACGACACGCAACCTACAGACCACCCCGTGCGTCCTACCAAGCCCGCCAAGCCGAACCCTACGCAGGAAGACAAGGGCAGCATGACCGGCCAGGTAGAGGAGGCCAGCGGTGAAGCTACCCCGTCGTCTGAGACGTGGATCTCCTGGCTGCCCTCGCTGGGGGCTTCCAAGGCTGCGCAGCCCTGGATCTACGGTGCGCTGGGCCTCATTGTCGCCTTCTGCATCGGTCTCGGCATCGCGCTCTTTATCGTGCGCCGTCGTCGCATCAAGAACGACTCGCGCAGCAACTACGAATTCGAGATGCTGGACGAGGAGGAGAGCGAGGGTCTCACCGCGGGCGAGAAACCCGTCGGTGTCGCCGGGGGCCGCAAGAAGAGACGCGGTGGCGAATTGTACGACGCATTCGCGGGCGGCAGCGAGGATGAAGACGAGGTCAGCGAGTTTGATCGTTACGAGGATCGCGAGCCTTCGCAGAGCGCGCACAGCCTGCCTGGAGAGCGAGGTGGCGACCAGTTTGCCCTTGGTGGCGAGAGTGATGAGGACGACTCAGACGACGAGGCAAGAGGGAAGAGGCGCCAAACTTGAGTTTCTTGAGTGAGAAAAGAATGAGAGAGAAGAGGGTCGGGGGTCCAGCATGCATGACGTTGTTTCCCTGGGCATTACAATAGATATATCCATTCATAGGGGGAGTCTGGTGTATAAATTCATCGGCCACAAAGGGGCCTTGCCTACAGGCATTCATTCTACTGTCCTAACTTGATAAAAACCAGCAAACGCCTCGACGCCCGTGCCTATCCCGCATTCATTCCACCGCGCCGCTCTGCTCTCAAGCCTCGACGCCTTGTTTCTCCATTTCCTTGACATACTGCTCCCACAGACTGCCGACCTCGCCATAGAACTGAACATGAGCATCCGCCAGCCCGCCAAGCTGGGCCTTGAACTCAATCCGCTTGATTCGTTCAAAGTCGCCGACTTCGCGGACAACCTCGTCATCAAAGAGGTTGCTGGTCGCCCTGGCACGCTCCACTTCGGCAGTCAGCTCCTCGACGCGCATCTCCAATTTACGTGCGCGCTCGCGGCGTGCCTGCTCGTGGTCTACACCTCGCACGTCCTCGATCTTGTTCCGCAGGAAGCCCCCGGGCCCCGAGGAACCACCAGAGTACGAGTGGCCGCCGTGGCCTTGCAGGGAATCACGCTCCGTCGTGGACTTGTTGAGGTACTCGATCAGCTGCTCGTGGTCTAATTGCTTCTGCTCTCTTGCCTTGAGGAGATTGCGTAGGCTGAGGCTGTAGGCCTGCATGTCCCGCAGCGACCCCAGGTAATCCTGGTCTGTCACGTCGTGGAGACGGCGCAGATGCGCCGCCGAGTCTTGGATGCTGGCCGCGAAACCGTGCACGGCGGGCTCGACGCCAGGTTCAAGGGTGATGAGCTTCTGGAACTGCTCAGCCAGGTCGTGGTAGTCGGTCTCGAGATCAGCCTCCCGCCGCGCGACACGGGCGACGACCTTTTCGATGTGATTCAGGTCCTCATCCAACTTGTCGCTCTTCTCCTTGACCTCGAGGAAGCGCCTGTCCGGTTTGTGCACCTTTGTGAACGCATTGATGAAGGTGTCCGCAAAGTTGTCAAACACACCGGCGGCGCCGCTGGCTGCATCGCCACTGCTCGACCGTGCGCCCCGACTCTTCATTGTCGCGTTCCAGTCCGGGCTCTCCAGGAACGAGTGCAGCATCGGCGATCTACGCAGCGACGGATGCAGACTCAGCCTGGCGAGGAACCTCTGAAGAGAGTGTGCTCGACGGAGGGTGAAGTCGGTGCCGAAGCGGTCCCCGCGGACATACTCCATGCGCTGCTTGTCCGGGAGAGGCGGAACGGCGCAGGCGGGGAAGTCGCGGTTGAGGGTCTTGTAGAGGAAGACAAAGTCGGTGAAGCGGCGTCGCACGGAGAAATGCTCGCGCGCAAAGGAGGGAAAGGTGGACTGTCCAACGATTAGCTGTCTGCAGGCGGGAGAGTGGCGCGGCGGAGAGTTGGGTTGCGTACGCTGGTGGTGATGAGATACGACACAAAGGCATCCTTTGTCCCATCATTCTCCTTGATCGGCGTGTCGACTGTGCATTCTAGACGTTCTCCGCCCAGCGGGTGCGGTTCATGCTCGACAGTCGTGCCCGGCCCATCGAGAGTATGCCCAGTGTCTTCGGCGTCTGGCGTAGTGGGGTTCTTGTGTGTTTGTTCGTGGATATGTTCACTCCAGGAGACATTCGAGAAGTCGCCTTCTTGTTCGCTGGAGGCCATCGCTTTTCCTTCTCGGGCGGTGTACTGTCGGGAGAAGATGGGCTTTGCGCTGGGGCGTGGACAAGCTGCAGCCGGAGCTCCAGCTCGAGGTGAGGTTGGCCAGGATGCTGGTGACGATGGCGGCGTGGGGCTGATGCTGGATGAGGCTTAGCGGCGTGGCTGACGTCGCCGGATTTGATGACTAAGGTCAACGAGATGCGATCTAGGGTCAAAGTCAAATGCCCAGCTTCACGTTCTAATTACCTTACTACGACTACGCCATGTTTTCGCTCAATGCTTAAGCCATTGATGTGCAATTCTGCTGCCTCCATGGAAATCACCATCTTGGGGTCAAAACGGCGAATACCTGTGAGCAGCCCATCTCGCGATGCGCGACGCTAGCAGTAAGTGGGGTATCGGAGCACTTAGCAGGCAGCAGCATGAGGATTTACAATCATCACAAGTACACCATTGCAACATGAACCGACGCTTCACGTAATTGAACTTGAAATTGGTCAAAAAAATTGGTATCTGTTAATCAGCCGTCGCAAGTATTGAATCCTCCCCCATAGCGTGGTCCACGCCCACAAAGGCTGGCTGGCTGGTTGGCTGCCCCAGGGCCGAGACGTAGTGTAATAAAGCAGTCCGCATCCTCGAGCGGCTTGCGGTCCCCATTTCCCAATCTTAACCTGAAAATTTCATCCGGCCTGCCTCCATTTCTCATCGGGCTCATACATTGGCAGTCTTCTCCGCGGCGAGGTGCTTCGCCTGGCGGCGTCGACGCATGGACCTGAGCACGCAGACAGTGATCACACTCAGCATCACAACGCCACCAATGGTTCCGATGACGTAGCCGACAATGGCGCCGGGAACACTCGTAGGGTTTTCGTTATCTGCTTCTGAACCGGCGCGAGCAACGAGGTTGCGGGCAAAGATCATGGTGGAGTCCATAGTTGGAAATCGTGGACGGCAGTCGGGCTGTTACTAGCTTTGTGTGGATGTAGTAGGTAGTGTAGGTAGCAGAGGTGCCTTCTGGCGATGTCTTGGTTCGCTGGTTCGATAGGTGAGAACAGACCGTTGACGGTGGGATGGGCAAACAGGAATCTGTGATCACGAACGAGGAGAGGGACAATTGCGATGGGACACGGGGGTTTCCAGACAAGGTACTTTAATGTATTCCGAATCGGACAGTGCCTTGCCATGCAGCCACAGGGCGATCCTGACCGCGTGCGGCGACTTGATCCTGCCAGACGGGAGGGTGCCGCCCTCGGGCACAGTGTTCATGTCCTGTAGCCAGCACGGATGGCCAGAGATCGGTCACAAGCCTGGGAGACGCTTGCATAACGTAGGCACTGCGGCGAATCATAGCAGAGCCTCCAGGAGGAGTATCCTGGCAGGAATGGCCAGGCAGACGTTTAGATTTCTCGAATGGCTGCAAGAGGACAAGCCCCCCTTGGCACCAGCCTGGGCATCTCGCACACTGCCCACAGTGGTGTCTTCCTGCTGTGGGGATGGGGCATGGGGGAGCGAATCGACGATGTCACTCCGCATCCCTCTCTCTCCACACCCCGGAACAAACAAAATGGAGGGGCGACTTAGACTGTGATAGTCTGGGGCAAAGCTCCAGGCAACCGTAATATGTCGCCTCGTCATTGGGCGCCAGAGCAACAGACCAACGGACACTCTTGCAAAGTTGCGATGGAACCAACATCCATCTTCCGACCAAGACTCTCCAATTCATGAGACGGATTCCCACGAGCACGTACAAGTGGGACAGGCTGCCGGCACGATATGCTCAAAAATGCATGCATCTAACAACATTGAAGCCTGCTTTCACTCCTCGTTTCGTACTGTTGTACGGAATTTGTACTGTTGGTTGCGGTCGCTTTCGGGCCATGAGCCTCAAAGTCCCGGGTTCCGGCGCCACTGACGACAGTGTCGTTTAATTTCCCTGCGACAGCCGGCAGCCTTCACCTCTCAGTTGTATCACCCTTGCAGCCGTGCGGCGCTGGCGGCAGCACACAGTTAGCGACAGGGGGTGTTCTGCTCTTCCGTCCACCCCGAGAAAGGCACGGTGCCACGCGAGCGAGCACTGAATACTCTGTAGCTCAGTGCTGTTAATCGAAAAAGACAAACTCTAGGTCGCCGTCACGGAGATAATCGTTGCGCCTCGAGGCCGCTTGCTCGCCAGACACATTGGACAAAGTCCCTCCTTTTCGGGCGTACTCTTCAAGTCTTGAAGCATTTGCGGGGAGGATGAGCAAGGGATTCATGGCAACCTATTTATTGGGTTGATAGTACATGCCAATGTATTTTGTGACCAGAGACATGCCTACGGGCCAGTGCCGTCTTATTAGCATGGCTGAGCATGGCTGAGCATGTTCTCGTGTAGTGTCAGATCCATTCAATGTTGACTACGTAGTAGAACCGCGATTCAAGGGCCAGGTCTTAACTGAGATTAGACCTGGGCCACGCATCGCCAGAGAGGTAACCTCGTTAATTCAAGCTGCAAGAAAGGAGGCTGGCCCAGTCGGCCTTGATTTAGTTGAGTGTCGAAGCTATGACCTGGCGTTGACATTACTAACATGTCGCCGCCTTGTCCTGGTTCCTTCGAATCGGCCGAAGTGCGCAAGACGGAAAGGATGCTCGTGGCACGTGTCAATGTCTTTGGTGTCACGACCAAGGGGACGAGGACCAAAAGGGCTGGTTTCTTACGTAGTTTAGCTAGAAGCATCACTAAACCACCCGTGAACAAATTAAAAGGATTAAAGTAGAATTCTATTTGCGGTGCAAAGTCTATGCCTGTGTGCCCGTGACACTTCAAAATGCGGGCCCCTTTTCGCCATCTACACCATCCCCGCCCATCCCGTCCTATGCCGTACATTCATACATATGAGATTTATACAAACAGTGAGTGAAGACACAGCGCCTCATTTGCGCTCCTCGCTCGACGCCTTTTCGACCTTCTCGGCCTTGGACTGATCCTTCTCAGCGTCGAGCATCTCATCGGCCACGCCCTTCTCCACGCCCTGGGCATCAGCGGACGCCTGGCGCTCCTCCTTCTCGTCAATATCCTCGGTGTCCCGGGGCGTGGCCATGCCGCTGCCCTGGTTCTCCTCGTTCTGGTGGTTCTCCTCATCGATGAGCTCCTGCTGCTCCTTGAGAACCTCGAGACGCTGCTTGTTGGTGGCAGCACCCTCGGCGTGGTGGACCTCTAGCTCGATCTCGTGGAAGAGCTCCTCGGGGATCGAGGACAACACACCCACGAGCGCCTCAATCTGCGTGGAGGCCTCGCCGTCTTGCTGCTGGCCATACATGTAGGCGTTGCTCAGGACTAGAAGGGTGGAAGGAACACCTTCCTGGAGACGGAGGTTGAGCCAGGTCTGGAGGTCGTTGCGCATGCGCGCGGGCGAAACGCTGTGTGTGCGAATGCCACGTGCCGCGCAGGCATTCTGGAGCTCGCCCACTGTCAAACTGTCGACACCCTCGTAGCTGATGGCCTTGTCGTCCCTCTTGATCTGGCGCATGCGATGGCGAATCTGGTAACGCAGCATCATGTCGGTGCCGAACGTGTTCAGGTTCATGTAGCGGCACATGGACACGAGCTGGGGACGCGACAGGTTGTCCAGGGTCAGGTCATCCCTGAAGACCTTGCACACCTTGATGACGTCCTGTGTGGTGGGCGCCTCGCCCGTGGAACGCACCTTGCGGAAAAAGTTGGAGAACTCTTCCTTCTGCGCCGTAGCTTGGCTCAGGGGTAGGCCCGTCTCCTTGAGCGTCTGCCTCAAGAAGGAACTAACATCCTTGCGAGTCGTTCGCAAGACCTTGGCCTTGGCATCCTTGGTCTTCTGGCCCTCAAACGTGCTGGGCAGCATGTTGGGGAACAGCTTGAGCGCGAGGGGTAGCAGAGCCTCGCCGAGGGGAACGATGATGAAGACGGAGAAGGGCACAAGGCGTCCGAGATCCTGCACCGTCCTCTGCAGCTGTCTGTTCTCCCTGCGCGTCAACTCGTAGCCCGCTGCCATCTTCAACGCCAGGCGCCAACTGATCTTGACCTCTGTGGCCAACAGCTTGCTGCCATCCCAGTAATGCCGCGCCTCTTTCTTGACTTTTTGCCACAGCGTGAGCTTCTGTTCCTCCTTTTCCTTCTTGATCATGTCGCCCTTCTCATGCACCTCGGCCCTTTTCGCCTCGAGTTTGCTAATGTCGGCCTCCGCCGCAGTCTGGTCGGCAGGTGCTGGCGTCGAGTGAGCAGTGGTCGCATCTTTGCTCTTTGCGTCCGCGTTGCTGGTCTGAGGGAGCGGTTTCTTAGCCTGCTCAGCGTTGAAACCGGGTGGCGGGCCGGAGCTGTTGTCAGAGCGGTGTTGCTCGGTGTTGAGGCTTCGGTATGGGATCAATATGGCCAGGGCGGGCACTTGGGACTGGCGGGCAATGTGGCGGGCGAGCAGTGAGGATGGAACTCCGCGAGGAAACGCGCGGGCTGTTTGAGCGCGTTAGTTCAAGTCTTGCGCAGGCAAAGTTTAAAACTGACCGTTGCCCAGTAGGGGCGCGGCCCTGCGGGCGACACTGGCAGAAGCGCTCATCACGAGCGTTGCTTAAAGTGTCAGAGAAAGCGTGATGTGGAAAGAGATTGCAATGTCCAGAAAACAAGTGGAATGATGGATGAGGAGAAGGTGATTAAGGTGGAACGGGATGGATGTCGAAACTCGAAAGTAAAGGGATCGCATCAGTCCGAGTCGGATCAGGGTCAGCAACGCATCGGGTCTCGACGGGCTTTGCGCGGCAGCAGCCGCTGCGCCAATGGTGGGCGCTCCAGCGAAGCCGCGGGTTCTGGAATGCCCCGGAGACACGGTATCTCCGGTCCGGGCAATGTTGAGCTCACGTGATCTGTCTATAACAGCCTCGGACCAAGTCGGTATTCATGGGCGAGGCCTGCGGCACATGATGCTGCGGTCATTGATTAGGAATTGCGAGCACCGCTGATTGTGATGTCGCCCAGGCCTATCAATGCAGTGCTTCAAGGGCTCCCACGCTAACAAGACTTGCTCAGGTTCGGCGGCTTTGGGATGGATTAGCCCCAGTAGCCTCTAAATTTTGAATGCTCGCTTCCAAGTCGCTCATCACGTGTTCATCGTGACGATGCAGTAAATTCCAGCTATGACGCGAATCTCGCCATGTATCTGTGTTTTTCACGATTTTGCCACGTACATTTAGGCGCGAGCCTTGAGGACGGCAACCCTCAACATTCAACAATTCCCCAGACGCGAGCCACATGCGAGCGATAGGAACCCCACTGTCGCACATTTGCGTCCCCCGCCAAGGGGCCGTGCTTCCCTGGCCCGTGCCCCCCAATTCCGGTCCGGTCCCTGGGCACATCAGCGCATTTACGTCTGCAGTCTGCCGCCCGCCGTCGACGACCACGCTCACAGGCTAAAGTACCTACGTGCCTCCAACATCCTCGAGCCGATCATGAAGACATCCTGACCGTCACCTCGGCATCTCTTGCGTCGGCTCCCGTGCTACTGGGCGTCGCATCCGACTCTCTCTTACCTTTTTCTGTACTAACACACTGCCTTATACCTTTAAAGTACCCACTACTTGCCCGTTCCATTATTCATAATAGCGAAGAAATCCGCCGATCACCCACCAGCCAGCCCAGTCCGACACCCCTTCTACATACACACAACATGCGCCTCAAACGGGCCGCTCGCGTCATCCTCATCGGGGCACCGGGTGTTGGAAAGGGCACACAGACGGAACGCCTGCTCGCTCGCTTCCCCCAGCTCCAGTCCATCTCCACGGGCGACGTCCTCCGTTCAAATGTCAAGCGACGGACTGCCCTCGGCATCAAAGCGGAGGGCGTCATCAAGTCGGGCGGGCTGGTCGACGACTCGACCATGCTACGCCTGATCAGCAACGAGCTGCGGACGAGGGGATGGCTGGACTCCAGTGCGCCCATGACGCTGAGCGCGTCCCCCATCCACTCGGACGACGGCCTGGGACAGGAGCCCGCGTATGCACCGCCCAGCGAGGATCCCAGCGCCAGCTTCATCCTGGACGGCTACCCTCGAACACCCGGCCAGGCCACGACGCTCGATCAGATTGTGCCCATCAACTTAGCTGTCTCGCTCGTCACGCCCTTTTCCGTCATACTCGACCGCATCGCGGGGCGGTGGGTACACGAGCCCAGCGGTCGCGTCTACAACACCTCATTCCATGCGCCCAAGGTGGCCGGGCACGACGACGTCACCGGAGAACCACTCGTCCAGCGTCCGGACGATAAGCACGAGGTGTACAGTGAGCGACTGAGGAAGTTCCAAGAGACCAGTGAGCCATTGCTCGAGCATTATGCCAAAAAGGGCGTTCTGGTGGAGGTGGAGGGGTTGAGCAGCGACGAGATCACCCCCAAGCTGTTTGAGGAGTTTGAGAAGCGTTTTGTGCAGCGGTCATAGGCGTTGAACCGCATGTGTGTGTGTGTGAGCGAATCACTTGTTTCCGTGGGTTTTGGTGGGAAATTTCACATGCAGCGGGATGCTGCCGGAGGCTGGCCGGTCGGTCGGACGACTGTGAGCCACCTGGCGTTTTGTGCTTTTGTATACCTTATATATACCAGTCTTGGATACCTGTAACCTGGCGAGGGCTCGACATCATGGACCAACATTTCATTCAAATACAGACACTCAACTGTCTCCTTCTATCGTTGCCGTGATCAATCCCTCCATTCATCGTTCCTGATGCCACCCGCGCCGCTAGCCTCGACGCCAGCCTCGTCGCGGTACGGTTTACTCGACCCAGAGGCACCGGTGTCGTCTTCGTCATCATCATCCATGGCCCGAGCCAGCTCATCTGGGTCCTTCATCCTGGCATCCGGGTCAATGGGTCCAGATGTCACACCCTCCTCTTGGCCATCTCTCTCAGTGTCGAAGACGCCGTCGTCGGCGCTCACGGAAATGCCCCTGGAGCCCCAGGCCGGACGGCTTCCGTTGCGGCCGCCACCCAGCGCGGGCCCACTCTCCTCATCTTCGTCATCCATGTTGCTGTGCCTCGGTGCGAACCGTCCGAAGATGCGGCGCAGGAGCCAGGAGTTGCGCAGGTCATCAGCGTCCACCACACCGCCGCCCCTGAGCTTGACACGCTGGCGCGTGTAGTATACCCAGGCAAAGTCAATGTACAGGGCGGTCTGGATGATTCCGAAGATGACAGAGACTGTGTCCGGACCAGGATCAGTCGAGTCGAGCTTGCGATACAGCCAGTTGAAGCAGTACAGGGCACGGTACGACCCCAGGGTCAAGAGGTAGAAGGAGTCAATGACGGTAGGGACGGTGGTCTGGCGCAGCAGCAGAAGCTGGGGCAGCACGCAGACGGACTCGAGGATCTCGGAGAAGACCCAGAGCCAGTGCACAAAGCCCCAGAACTCCTTCTTCTCAAAGATGAGCATGGCAAAGGGACTCAGCACCAGCGAGCCTCCCAGCACCACGGCGCCCAGCTTCCATGCCACCTCGCGCTCCCGCGTGCGGGGGAACATCCACTGCATGACGCCCAGGATGTAGAAGCTCGAGATGATGTAAAAGGTCTTGAAGACGACATTCCATGCTGGATGGGGCTTGCTGCTGTCAAAGAGGTCGAGGTAGCGCGTGCAGAAGACGAGGCCGTAGAGGAGCTGCGTGATGAGACTGACGCCCTCGGCCGAGCGGTTGCGGTGAATCGAGAGGATCAGGATGAGCTTGGAGAGGATGTGGGAGATGTCTCCCAGGTAGCGGAAGATCTGGTTGCCATTAGCTGTTGCGCTGTTTCGCGCGCGTCGCACGAGATACGTACGTTCCACATTGTTGCGTCGGAATGGACAAGAATTGGAGCTGATGCTCGTCAATGCGGAGGATTTGCGCGCGATTCCAAGGGAGCAGGCGACGATGGGACGGCCTGACGGAGCTGATGGGTGGTGATGGAGGAGGACGCGGACTGAGGAGGCTGAGCTCCGTCCGGAGCTGCCTGGCCTTGGGCGGCAACGTGACGTGAGGCGGCGCGTGTCGTGGAGCCGGTGGCTGGCTGACGCCGCAGGAGGACTGCAGCTACCTACCCTATAGCTGCAGACTCTCTGCCTCGTGGCGGCATACCGTACATGTAATAGCTGAATGGACAAAATGCAGTAACTCTATTATCTTTCCTGTGCTAAGCGGTGCTTCTTCTTCCTCAAAATGGCCAATATTCTGTGCGTAGTCGAGGTGGCAACTCCATCATGATTATAAGCAGTGCACAATCTCTGCGCGTAGCACTCATCGTCAGGATATCAATGGTACGGAGTAGTCGTTCATTAATCCAATTCTGCATTGAGGGGTATCCACCAGCCTGTATCGTATCTGACTTGACTAGAATCTATTTATGTGCAAAGTCACCAAACAATATGTACAATCCATGCCAGAGGCACGGCGGTTACGCGAACAGCGCGAAGCCAAAGACGGCCACGGCCGCCGGCAACATACCAAGACTCTGTCCCAGGCTGATGCCAGTGTTCGTCAGGTACTCTTCGTACTCGTCTTCGTCGCCGGGCACGGTCGTGCCGTTTGGCAGAGTGCCGTTGACCGTGATGGTTGTTGTGCCGTTCACGTCATGCACATCCACCAGAGTCTTGTTGAGCTTGTCGTAGTCGCCGTCGCCGATCAGATCGTCCCAGAACTCCTCATCATCAATGTCGTCGCACATGCAGACCATGCGCTCCTCACAGTGGCAAATGATCTGCCTTTCCTCATCTTGCTTGCTGGTCGAGTTGTAGTAGTGGTGGTGGTAGTTGTATGGCCCGTACATCCAGAGGCCGATGCCCACGGGGAGTAGGGCGGCAGCAGGGAGGAACGCCAGAGCACCGCCTCTCAAGGGTCCTCGAGACCCGAGACCGCTGGGCGTCTTTGCCCCTGAGCTATAGGGAACTGTCGAGCCGCCGCCGTAGTATTTACCGCCGCCGAATCGTGGCTGCGGGCCGGAGCCGAGTCGCGAGTAGCCTCCGACGTTGGAGCTCCTCTGGGTGTTTGTGCCTTGGCCGCGTGTGCCGCTAGAACCTGTACGAGATGAGCCTTTGTTATTGCCGCTGCCGCCGCCGCCACCACTGCCGCGGGACGAACCTCCTCGAGAGCTTCCACTGCCGCTGCCGCGACTGCTACCGCTGCCACCACGGCTGCCACCGCCTCCTCCACGGCCACCTCCACCGCCGCCGCCACGACGCTTCCAGAGGTCAGACGAGTCGTCAGACTCTACCTCGGGCGGAGCGGCGCGGGGTGCAGCCTCGCCATCGACGCGCACAATGTGCCGCGGTTGATGGTGCGACTGCTGCACGTCGGCGACGGCGTTGGCCGCGACGGTGTTCAGGAGGAGAGAGCCGATGAAGGCCACGTCGAAACGCATGATGAATCGAAATCTGCGCGGCGTTGGACGTATGAATTGTGTCAGGGAACAACAAAGGGTCGTGGCGCTCCAGTCCTTGCTTGAAATTAAGCTTATTGAGTGTTGATGTAGGTAATTAGGTGGAAGCTAAGAAACTTGTCCGGGGGTGCGGGAAGTGGTGGCCTCTTATTTCCGGAACAGGTACTTGGATTTATTGGTGTGTCAATGACGCCGTCGGATGAATGCGCTGTGTTGTGGTGTGGTCACTGGTGTAACTGATGTGATTTGGGGCGCTGCAGTGGCAAGGATGTGGATGCGCGTGAGATCACCACCTTCAAACTTGTGTTGGCTGGCGAGCATAGACGCACTTGGCGCTCTGTAGTGACTGGAGTGTGACGTTGAATGTGATGTCGGCAGCTTGGTGGTTCTTGTAGTTGACTACAGTTCCTACTGAGATGATTTGCAATTCAGACTTTGCCTCGAAGAGTGTCGGAAGAAGGATGTTTCTCAGCAGTTATATATCTACTTGTGGACAACCCGCGCCTGTGCGGCTGAACTTTGAAGGCTGTTTGCCCACAGGGGACTGGAACCCACTGAGAATCTGAGATCATCACAAGGCACAGGCGACTGGAGTCTGGAGAGGCCGACACCCCTGCCATCGTCATACTGGGTCCACGATCGCACTTTTGCGATCTGCCTTCGCCCCAAGTTCAAGAGAACGTGCCCAGTCTTTTAGTCTTTGCTACCCAATCTGCCCTAGCTGAACTGCTCCGGTAGGATTGGAACATTAGCGCTGCCCTGCCGAGTCTAAACGTGCGGACCCTTGTTCTCGAAGTTTTCCATCTGCGCCCTTTTGCTTGCATGACGTCTGCTGGTCCTCTGATTGTCGAGTACCTCACCTCAGTTGTTGCAATCTTTCATCATTTCCTCTTTCCTAGCTACTTCTCAATCTCTATGTGTGTCCCTCTGCCATGTGACGTTAATAATTCGCCCGCCAGCCCAGGTTACGCTGCTCGGATTGCCCCTAATGAATAACACCCGCTGGCGGCGGTGATGGCCACAGTGGCTGTGCATCATGTGGTGTTCCCGAGGCACCTAACTCCAACTGGCAGCCCGCACCCGAGTCCCACAAATACAAGGGCGCCTCGCTGGGAGCCTCACCAACAACCTCCTCCCACTTCACGACACATTGGCCGGAAAACACAAAAACCTTGCTCGGCCCTTGCCTTTTCCGTTATGAAGGCGACATAATTACCCAAGTACACACAGACATGGCTACACCACGTAACGGCCCGTCCTGTCTCGGGTGCAGTCCCAGCTGCTGAAGCCCAACCCAGCGAAGATATGGATGCGTCGGCAGTGATGGACCTCAGCGGCTTCACCGCTGCTCGACCAAGTTTATCAAGGTTCCTAGGCCGGGGAAATAGGCTTAAGTTCACCAACACGGCCACGTGCGAGCTAATGAATCTAACCTCACCCTGTGCTTGTTCCGGATCAAAAGGCCCGTCTGAACATGAGGTACCTCTTTGCCAAAAGCGAACACCTGTGAGTACAGCCTGGACCATTTTCTCCTCAGCCATTTTCGTAACAGTGAGACATCAAACGCTGCTCTCTGGTACAAAATGGCATTTCCCGGCTCATTGTCATGGCGGAGAGCTTCGCGTCCTGTCTGATCACGAGGTTGCCAGGCAAGATCGCTACTCGAGTCAAAGCATGCGGTGAGAGCACTTGACGCCACGATCTAGTCCCATGATCAAAGTACTCCATGAATTCAATTTCAAACGACTAGGCTATCTAGTAATTATGCACGCCCTCTCCCACGGGACTAATCGTGCCACATGGAACCACACCTCCCAAACTCCTCGCAATGCCAGACATCAATCATGGCCGCTCTAGGCCACGACACCATGACCAACAGGCGCTCCCGCCATTGCTAGCCGCGAGTCTTCTAGGCCCTGCGCAAAAGTGCTCCTCTTCCTCAACGCCGGTCCCTTGACGTAAATGACAAAGACAAATCCCACCAAAGGCAATGACAGCAAGAACAGTATAACACCGGCCCACATGTAGCTCTTCACCTCGTCATTTCCAATGTCGGTGAAGAATGGCTTGGCAGCAAAGACGAGGATACCAGCCAGGATATCTCTAGCCCATCCGTTCCCGCCGGTGGCAGAGGCAGAGTACGGTCCGTAAGCACAGATCATGTAGTCAATGGTCGCCATATAGATGGCGTAGTTGGACATGCCGACCAGCACAGCAAAAACCAGGCTGGCGATCCAGTGGATGTCGGACCGGAGGGTCAGGGCGAACCCGATCAGACCGAGACAGAGGAGAGGACCTTGCCAGAGAAGGGGCCACAACCGAGATTCGAATTGCGTACGCTCATCATCCGGCTTAGCCGTGCGCAGACGCTTGTTCCGCCCAAAGCTTGGGATGAAGAGCATCCAGCTGAAGAAATAGGAGACGAGAATGGAAACAAACGTGAGGCCGGTTTGCCAAGCATTGAAGCCCCAGATGTGGCCGTAGACAATGCCAAACGAATGAATGCACATGAAGATCAGTGCATCCGCGAATCCTGATAGCGCCGAAAGGCAGGCCACAATGGGGTCTGTGAAAAGCATAATGAAGCCGCGCATCCAGACATCGCGGATCTGCTTCCAGGAAAAGCGGTCTCTCAGTGATTTGTCCTCGCTGGGGCCCCAGACATCGTCCGCTGGGTTGGCCTTGCGGCGTTGCTTGGCAATCTTGTTGACGATGACCGTCGACCGAGTCTCGGGGGTGAACCAGTGCGCCAACTGAACGGCCAATCCCAGAATGATCTGCGCCCAGATGCACCATCTCCAATTGAAATGTGTCTCGAGGAAGCCGCCGACGATAGGTCCCATGATCGACCCGGCGACGGAGGAGAAGACGACGTAGGCCACAGCGTATTGCTGAGAGTCAGCATCCCACATGTCGGCAACCATACCGAGAGTAACAGAGCCGCCGGCTGTAGACAGACCGCCCAGCACACGCCCAGCAATGACGGAGGCCATGTTCGGCGCCAGAGCAACAGGCAGTTGCCAGATGTTGACAAGACCCATGCTGGCCTGCATGACACAATGGCGGCCAAGCTCCTCGGACCATGGAGCCCACAGTTCGCAGCCAAAGGCGTACATGATAAGGAAGAGCGCCGATCCAAGCTTGGCGTAGATTTCCTTGACTCCAAATTCAGCCTGCATACCAGAGGTGGCATTGTTGTAGACGGAGGCATTGAAGTTCATGGAGATTTGAACCCAAAAGGCGACAGTGAGAATGAGCCACTTCTTTGTCGTCGAGAAGGAGTAGCCCAATTGCTCCGAGCATTCTGCTTCTGTGAGAATTCGTGTGCCGCTGGACCCACGACTGGAGACCGTTGCCTGAGGCGATTTCAGCTCTGGGTAAGACGACACCGAGCTCTCCATAGCATTGGAGGAAGAAGAGAGGTTTTCAACGTGCGCAATCTTGGTCGCCGTCGAGTTTGACCCTGCACTACCATGCTCCTCAGCTCGAGCATCGTGTCTTGGGGTTGAAAACATGGTGTTGGTATGTTGAATTGCTGATAATAACTTGCGCCTGTGATAAAATGGTATCTGATGTGGCTTGCGAGATGCTTGTGTCAACACCGGGCAGACGGCTCTATAAGTACAAAGAAGAACAAGAAGGGTAAACAAGTTCACGAGGACAGCAGCTCAAGCTTTGGAACTCTCATGCCCGGAACGGCAGGCGCGGACAGTGACCGACTGAAATATCCGGCGAAGCCAGCGCTCCTCCTGAACTAGTTGCTGGGGTGTAGACGAAACCTTCCCCAAGGCTAGCATACCTTACCTTGAGGACCTAACTGAAGCATCAAAGACTCAGAGTCATGGCGAGATCAAAGGATGACTGAGACTGAGTAGGATTGTTTACTTGCAGGCGTGAGTTGAGCCTTCAGTCTCTCTGCTGAAGGTAGAGTCTGCCACGCCAGCTTACGATCAGACAAAGGATCGTATACAGGCAAGAAATATTGGCTCCTGGTTGCCGCCACGTGCCCTTCCTAGCCGCGTGGCCTATCCGCGAAGAGGTATATCGCTTTAGCGGCAGACTTTGACAGAGAGTGGCCTGCCTGCCGCACCTGCGGTACCGGCAGGAACGACATGGACTTGAATGCATCGTGAAAGTCTCCGGCTCGCAAGCCTGGCGTGAGGAAAGGGATCCGTTGCTTTATCAAGGTCCCTGGTAGACTGAAGTTTGCACTGACCCCTCTTGACAATGACGACATTCCAGATTGGTGAGCTCTCTCGACTGTCTTGGTTCCTCAGGGTCTTGCGGAGATGGGGAGGTCGGCTCCATGTCCTTTCTGCGACATACTGAGGCAGCCTCTTGGTCCCTCGGGTAAATGGCCTTCCCCCGGACACGCTGAGGCATTGCTGCGCGGCAAGTCTGCCAATGTTCTTTCCCAGTCTGAGGGACTCGTGAGCAATCGCGACGGCGCCATGCATGCCTCTTCTGAAGTCAAAGGCGCCAGCTAATGATCAACTGAGCCAGTTAAACCGTCACGAGACCATAGATCGTGATGTGTGCCTTGAAGAAGTTGAAGCCATCCTGAGAGGCTGTTCTCAAGAGCGGCGCCACATTGACTTTCAACGGATGTCCGGCTGAGGTTTCCAAGTTTCACTTGGTTGTGGCGTGGGCGTTGAGCGCTTCGGTGAATGCCGCTTTCAATTTCGATGAGACGCGCTGTTGTTGACGAGAGGCAAGCACATCAAATGTCAGTAAACTCAAGCTCATGAGTGAGAGATGTGGCCATGGTTTGAATGCAGGATGAAAGAAAGTCGTGCTTGGCCTGACGCGTGCGGTGACAAAGACTTGACCCCACTTTGCGCATCTCACTCTCAGGCTCTTACCATTGAGATCATCCAAAGGCCATCTCATAGAATCAACAACATCGGGCCACCGCTGTACATATTTCAAGATCTTCGCAGATACCGCAGCGTACGATGCCAAACGATGTTGATAGATCACTACTAGACCGCCTTCAGGCTCTGCGAGGGACGAGTGCCCCTCCCGAGTCAACCGCCTCTCAACGGTGCGATTTACATGTAAACTAGGCAAATCCATCTGGAGACTGATCTCTCAGACCAGAAATTGACCTCATCGAACGGAAGACTCAACCGAACAGAGACGATGCGCTTGCTGCACGACTCAAGTCGCTGCGAGAGAAGGCAGATTCCCCAGCGCAGCCGGCGCCATCCATCTCTGAGAAGCAGTCAAGTATCAAGCCGAGCATAGAGGCGGAAGAAGACGACATAGACTTTGGCACAGACGACCAGACCCTCCAGGACCTTCTGAAAGACGTCGACCCGGAAGCGTCTTACATTTCACCGGCAACCGGGCCCTCTGACGCCAAGGTCCGCGAGCTATTGGAAGAGCTCTCGAGGGCTGTACCGCAAGACGACGCAAAGCACCCACACTCCAAGGAGGAAGACCACGCCGGAGACTCTGACAACTCAGATGGCGAAAAAATGACAAAAGAGGCTGATTCACTCATCGCCAGATTCAGGGACGAGCTCGAGGTAGAAGCCAAACATCCTCCATCTTCACCCCCCTCGCCAACCTCGCCAGTGCAGGAGATCGACGAACCACCACCAGCCATATCCCTGCCTGATGTGCCAACCTCAGGGGAAGGCGCTGCAGTCTCGCCGTCAGGAGCCTCACTGGACGATCTGACCACGCGACTCTCGGCCCTGCGGACAGACAGTATCGGCATGCCTGATGTACCCACGTCCATCCCCACCAAAAAGCCCAAACGACTCGTGTCCAAGACAAAGTACAACGACGACGACGTCGATGCCTGGTGCACCGTCTGTCTCGAAGATGCCACTTTGCTCTGCAAGGGCTGCAGTGACGGAGGTGATCCATACTGCCGGAGGTGCTGGCGCGACATGCACATTGGTCCTGCTGCCGCTTTCGATGACCGAGATCACGTTGCCGTGGAGTTTAGTCGGAAGAAGAGGGAGAAGAAAGTCGCGTTGGGCGCGTAGCATTCATTACTGTGATCGCTTGTACTATTCGCAAAATGATGCAGTGCGTCAAAATACAACAGCAAAATTGCAATTTCCCTTCCATCCTGTTGCAATCCGCCCTCAATTTCCCCGTCCTGATATTCACCGCGTTCTGCGTAACCCCCTACTTATACCGTATTAGATCCTTCGCCAATCCTCACATTATCCCTCGACCTCGACTTGCCCGTCAAATCCTGCCATGTAGCGCCGAAGCGTCGTCCGGTACTGGCCAGCAGACTCTCCTGCTCGTCCTGTTCCGCATCCTCATCAAGCTCGGCCATGTTCACCTTGGGCGTGCTGAAAATTGCCGTCACAAGGACAATCAGGAAGACAGCGAGGAAAGCAAACTGCGCCCAGAAATCAATGGCGCCAAAGAAGGGCCACGTGATGGTAATGCGATTGAGGAAAGTCGACATGACAGATGGAGTGCACACATCTTTAGCGTGGGCGTACTTCAACGACTCGGAGCAAGGGCGGATGTGAGACGAGTTGCGCGAGCAGTCTGGTTGTTCGCCAGGATGCCTGGGCTCGTTGGTGCAGAATGTCTGCGTGCCGTAGATGGAGTACTGGGGCGCGACCAGCATGGCAACGGCGTAGTTGATGGCCAGGATCATCAGGGCCAACATGACCGTAGCCATGAGCAACGCCTGAGGGGCTGTCCTACCACGTCGAATCTGGAAGATCTTGACCCAGAGGAAGCGAATACCCACTGTGGCCACGCCAGTGATTGAACTGCCAAACAGAAGCAAGATCAAAAGCGCCATCAGAACGTAGTCAATGGGGAACACCTTGGCTGACTGGATGAAGATCCAGTTGATGGGCTGGAAGACGTGAATCTTGCCCAGGATGTAGCCACACTTTTGCTTGCAAACCGAGTTCTTCGCCTTGTCGATACCCGTGATGAGCATAGAAACCCAGATCAGTACAGAGAGCACCAGCAGAAGAATGCCGCCAAGCATCTTGATCGGCCGGAACAGAGTACAGAGCTTGAGCCAAAACTGGTAAAGCTTGCTGCGTCCCTCGCCTTGCGCCTCGGCAGCTAGTCGCTCCCTGCGCACGAGGGTCTGCTCCTCACGAGCGAGGGCATCAAGCTCGCGGCGGTCCTTGCGGGGCATTTCATCCTGGCGACCAGCATTGCGCATCTCAATCTGGCGCTGTCGCTCCCGGTTTTGTTCAAGTTGAGACGCCGTCGTCGCGGAAAGTTGAGGTGCCGAGATAGATGGCGCCGATTTGATGAACGAGATTGGAAGAAGGGCGAGTCCGGCACCTGTATACACCACGTACAAGAAGGTGCCGAGCGTGACGAGCAAGCCCAGCGCAAATGTCAGAGCCTTCTCGCCATGATTCTGTGAGATGAGCTTCTTGTAGTAGTCCAAGTCCCAGTGTCCATCCACATTGTCGCCAGCGGCCGGCACAAAGAATCCGAGAAGGAAGAGGATGATCACCAAGGCCAAGAAGAAGAGGGTGTACTTGGCGGCGGACCAAAGCCTGCTCGTCCACGTGCGGCCCTCCTCCTCAAACTCGATCTCGTCGTACTCTTCATACCAGAAGTATGCAAAGGGAATTACAAGAAGGCACAGAAGTGCGTCGAACGTGTAGAGGCAGTAGTACACAATCTTCAGCGTCAGAAGGATGTGGTCGACGCGCTCGGGCGTCGCCCAGTGTTTCTTTGCGCCATGCGAGACGGACGAGGTGGCCGAAACGAGTGCGATGTCGACCGGGAGGAGCAGGACAGTCGCGAGGAGGGAGGTCAAGCTGATAATGGCCACCACACTGACGATGGCAGAGCGTTCGCGGGGGGTCTGCCATGTGAAGGTCGTGATTGTCGCAGCGAAGAGGCAGAGGGCGACGGCAACTGCATAAGCGACCCAGATAAGACTGGTTTGAAGGAGCCCAGCGTCAGCCATCTTGTGGGATTCGATGCTCTTGATGCCACTGGTGGCGATGTTCAAGGGAGGGGGATGCTGCTGTTGTTGTGGTCGAGCAGCCACGCTCTGGAGGGAGCTACGTACAAGTTACGGCACGCAAGATCAAGCTCTGGATCTTGATCGGACTTCTGACGCAATGCCCATGTCGCGCCTGGACTAGTCGGGCTTAGCGCGGGGCGCATCCGTGCACCCCTTGCAACGATTGAAGGTAAGTCCCGTAACGCTTTTGATTGGCTAACGCGGCTGGCTAGACCCACGCCATGGTGAGCTGAGCCTACAGTCGCGGCGTCGCGTTGTTCCGCCCTGTGTCCGTAGACAACAATCAATCCCATCGCAACATCTAGTCGAAGCTCCATGCTAGCTACCGAACTTCCAATCCACGAGCCAATGCCACTTTGTTAGCGACCGTCATTGACGGCACGCACTTACAATGCAGGCCTACACGGAGCTTGTGGTGCCATCGGCTGTCTCGCACTCTTTAGCGCTCTCTCTCACGTCGACGTCCGCGGAGAATCTTGTTGTCGCAAAGGGTTCACTCCTGCAGATCTTCACGACGAAAGAAATTCCCACCGAAGCCGACATCTCTGAAGAATCTTCCGTCAAGCCCAGATATGAGCCTCGGGTCAATGACGATGATGGCCTCGAAAGCTCGTTCCTCGGCGGGGAAGCGTCCATTGTACGCACCGATCGCTCACAGTGCACCAAGCTCGTGCTCGTAGCTGAAATACCACTTGCTGGAACCGTCATCGGACTGGCCAGGATCAAACTGAGCAAGTCGAGCTCGGGCGGCGAGGGGCTTCTGATCGCATACAAGGCCGCAAAATTGGCGCTGACCGAGTGGGATCCCCAGCAGCAGACCCTCGAAACGCTGTCCCTCCACTACTATGAAAAGGACGATCTCTCCACAGCGCCATGGGAGCTGCCCCTTGGCGACTACGTGAACTATCTTGCGTCTGACCCGGGCAGTCGCTGCGCCGCCTTCAAGTTTGGGTCCCGAAATCTCGCCATCCTGCCCTTTCGACAATCGAGCGAAGACCTCGAGATGGACGACTGGGACGAGGATCTCGATGGGCCCCGACCCGAAAAGAAGGAAGACAAGCAGGCAGTTGCGAATGGAGATAGTGCCAATGATGACCCAGCTTATACACCATCTTTTGTCCTGCGTCTACCTTTGCTAGATCCCAGCTTGCTGCATCCAGTGCATCTCTCCTTCTTGTACGAATACCGCGAGCCAACCATTGGTATTCTTTCGGGAAGCAAGCCGCCCTCAGCAGCGCTAGGACTGAAGGACTACTTGACGTACAAGGTGTTTACCCTTGACCTGCAGCAGAAAGCCTCGACTACGATTCTGTCTGTGACAGATCTTCCGAGGGATCTGTGGAAGGTGATCGCATTACCGCCGCCGATAGGAGGCGCGCTGCTGGTCGGAGAGAACGAGCTGATCCATGTGGATCAGAGCGGGAAGCCAAATGGCGTGGCTGTGAACCCCATGACAAAGGACGTCACAAACTTCAACATGTCCGACCAGTCGGATCTGGGATTGCGGCTCGAGGGATGCTCCATTGAGGTGCTGTCGATCGAGCATGGGGAACTCCTGATCATTCTGAATGACGGTCGCTTCGCGCTTTTGACATTTAAGATTGACGGAAGAACGGTATCTGGCATCAGCATCAAGAAAATCGCGAAAGAGTCTGGCGGCGACATTGTCAAGTTCGCTGCATCCACAGTGACAAAGCTCCACAAGAACAGCCTGTTTGTGGGCAGCGAGGGCAACGACAGCATAGTACTGGGTTGGACACGGAAACATGCACAGGAGAAGCGCAGGAAGCCACGGTTGGTGGAAGACTTGGAAGTTGACGTGGACGATCTCGACTTGGAAGACGACGAAGAGGATGACGATCTCTACGGCAATGACTCGAGCGCGGCGAAGCCTCAGGCGAACGGACATGCGAAATCTGGCGAACTGACATTCCGGATATCAGACAGCTTGCTGAGCTTGGGTCCGATATTGGATGTTACGTGCGGAAAGCCTACCTTTGTGCCCGACAGCGAAGAAGCGACGCTCTCCAAAGGCGTCTCGTCGAATCTGGAGCTGGCCTGTGCCGTCGGCAAGGGCCGCGCTGGGTCCATTGCTGTCATCCACCGAGAGATTCAACCCAAGGTCATTGGCCGTTTCGACTTTCCAGAGGCCCGCGGTTTCTGGACCATGTGTGTTTCTAAGCCAGTCGATAAGAACCCCGTCAATGCGGCCGCTGCCGCCGCGGACACCACGGCACGATACGATAGGTTCATGATTGTTGCCAAGGTTGATCTGGACGGATATGAGACTTCAGACGTGTACGCCTTGACGGCAGCAGGCTTTGAAAGCATCAAAGACACAGAGTTCGAACCGGCAGCTGGTTTCACCGTGGAGGCGGGTGTGATGGGGAAGAGGAGCAGGATCATTCAGGTGCTCAAGTCGGAGGTGAGAAGCTACGATGGGAATCTGGGGCTCACACAAATCCTGCCAATGCTGGATGAAGAGACTGGGGCGGAACCCAGGGTTCTCAGCGCGAGCATCGCTGATCCTTACTTGCTGTTGATTCGCGATGATGGAAGTGCTTGGGTGGCATCCATGGACAAGAACAACGAGATGGAGGAGATGGAGAAACCAGAGGGAACGCTAGCGTCGACAAAGTGGGCATCGGGGTGCCTGTACACCGACAGGACAAGTATCTTCCAGGAGTCGGCGGAGAAAGGTTCGGAGAAGGTGATGATGTTTCTACTCAGCGCTGCTGGGGCATTACATGTTTACGCGCTCCCGGATCTCACCAACCCCGTGTACACCACTGCCGGCTTGACTTACATCCCGCCGGTCCTCTCGGCGGACTGGACAGTCCGGAGAGGCATGCCACGCGAATCCTTCTCGGAGATCGTTGTTGCTGATCTCGGTGATCGCGTATCCCGAAAACCATATCTGATCGCTCGCCACTCTTCCGACGACCTGACCATCTACGAACCGTTCCGCCACCAATCGCCATCAGAGACATCCCTCGCAGCCACATTGCACTTCAAAAAATCGTCGAACCCTGTCTTCGCCCGCGTGCCCCCCAAGATAGCGGCCGACGATGAGGATACCTCTCAAGCGGCTCGTTTCGTGCCGTTGCGGACCTGCGCCAACGTCCACGGATACAGCACAGTCTTTCTCCCTGGGCCCTCACCGAGTTTCTTGATCAAGTCCAGCAAAAGCATCCCCCACGTCATTGGCCTGCAAGGCCAGGGCGTGCGAGGCATGAGCCCTTTCCATACCGAGGGCTGCGAGCGCGGTTTCATCTATGCCGATTCCTCGGGCGTCGCGCGCGTGACGGAGCTTCCGTCCAAGACTGATTTTGCTCAGCTGGGAGTCTCCGTGAAGAAGATACCCCTGGACGTCGAGGTTCGCCACCTTGCCTATCACCGTCCTTCCGAATCGTATGTAGCAGGCTGTCTGATCCACGAGCCCTTTGAGCTCCCCCGCGATGACGACTACCACAAGGAGTGGGCTAGAGAGACAGTCACGTTTGCACCGACAGTGGCACGCGGTGTTGTCAAGCTCATCAATCCTACGACATGGACGTGCATCAATAACTACGACCTGGAGGAGTGTGAGACAATTGAGGCAATGAAGGCCTTACACCTCGAGGTCTCAGAGGATACTCGCGAGAGAAAGATGCTCATTGCCGTGGGGTCGTCATTGTCAAAGGGCGAGGACCTGCCGACCAAAGGACGAGTTCAAGTGTTGGACATTGTGTCTGTCATCCCAGAGCCTGGACGCCCCGAGACGAATCGTCGCCTGAAGCCCATCGCGAAAGAGGATATACCTCGTGGCGGCGTGACTGCCCTCAGCGAGATTGGTACGCAAGGCTTGATGCTGATTGCGCAAGGACAGAAGTGCATGGTCCGTGGTCTCAAGGAGGATGGCTCCCTGCTGCCGGTGGCGTTCCTGGATATGAATTGCCATGTTGCCAGTGCCAAGAGCTTGCCGCGGACAGGACTCTGTCTGCTGGCCGATGCGTTCAAGGGCGTCTGGTTTGCCGGTTACACCGAGGAGCCATATACATTCAAAGTCCTTGGCAAAAGCGGAAGTCGTGTGCCGATTCTGGTCGCAGATTTCCTGCCGCAAGGAGACGACTTGAGCATTATAGCGGTTGATGCCGATGGGGACCTGCATGTGTTGGAGTTCAACCCGGAGCGTAAGTCTTACACACTATGAACCCCTGACTCGGTAACGTACATACTAACAACCCCAGATCCCAAGAGTTTGCAAGGCAACTTGCTCTTGCACAAGGCGACCTTTTCAGTGACGCCCAACACGCCCACAAACTCGATGCTCCTCCCATACACTGCGACTCATAGTTCGCCCTCTATACCGTCCGCGGATCTACCGCCGCATATCCTCCTCATGACTTCGCCGTCTGGTCAGATTGCTACGATGGTTCCTCTAGCTGAGACACCTCATCGGCGTCTCCTGTCTCTCACAAACCAGCTCCTCAGTACGTTGCCCAGCACTGTGGGCCTCAACAGCAAGGCGTATCGACATGCCCAGGGCAAGACCAACGTGGGCGTGGATTCGCAAGCCGGTCGAAGTGCCGCAGTAGTGGACGCCAGCGTCCTCGCAAGGTGGAGCGATCTCGGCAGCGGCAAGAGAAGCGAGGTTGTCACCAAGGGAGGCTACGACGGCGTGAGTGAGACGCGAGACGAGCTCAGGGGCGTCTTGGCATGGACAGGTTTGGCGTATTTGTAGATTGCATATACATTTCTATACCCATGAGAACGCCTGTCCTATCCTATGTGCAAAAGTGAAAACATGACAATAATTCAATGCACCTCCCCGGCTGGCACGTCTTTCTTCATGCCAAACCGCCGCTTCAAACCATCGCTGAGCCGCTTCTTGCCGGTCGTATTGCTCCTCCCAATGTCGCCGCCCTCGCGTCCGGTAGATGCGCCGCCATGGGCACCACTGCTGTGGCTCCTCATCCGGTATTGCGGACGCAACTCGATCCCTTCGGGCTCTAGCAGTCCCTTGCCCTTCTGCACCTGATCTCGCTCGTACGTGTAGCTCGGCTCGCCCTTGCCCTTGAGATCATCCGGGTGATATTTGACGCCGTCCCAGCGCTTGTACGCACCACCTTCAGCGTCTTCCTCCCGCATCAGATCGGCGCCCTCCTTATAGTTCATGACCTGATCGCCGTGCGTCATACCCGCCGGGATGGTCGCCACGCCCTGCAGCGGCACGTGCAGTCGCAGCGAGTCCTCGATGAACTCCCTCGGCGTCGCGCGCAGCGCCTCGTTGTTGGAGTCCCGGACCGCGTTGAGGGGCGCGTACTTTGGGTTCCTGTTCCTCGAGGCCAGCGTCGCCTCGTACGGTCCATCATGGTGGTATCCTCCCCCGATCGTGTCGAGCGCATCGATCGGGTCGGTCAGGCTCGCTCCTCGCCTGTGCGTCTTGTTCGCGCTGCGATTGTGCGACTTCATGTACTCGAGCGGCTTGGCATCGCGGCTGTTCGTGGACCTGTGCCTCGAGTGCGCATTGCTGGCGCTGCGACGGGGTGCGGAATGAGCGGGTGTGGGATGGCCCACGGCGCTTGACGAGCGAGGACGCTGCCGAGGGTCTGAGAAGGGGTCCAGTAGTGCATCGCGACTCGCATGATCGCGAGTCTTTCGCGCTTGGAGCGGCGGAGTGATTGGGGTGTCTAGAAGAGACTCTGTTGTGGTCGTGGTGGCGCCCTTGGCGGGCCTTGCGGTCTGAGACATTGTTAAAGATATTCACCAAGATGATTGAATTGTAAAGAGCGCAACAAGCAATTTAGCTGGACGGAAGTAATTAATATGGACGGTTGGAATGTGTGGGAACGACGAGGCTACGTCAGGTGTTGCGTGGTTTACTCCGTAGTAGGGGACATGGTTCGAGTCTTGGACCGCCGGGACCATGATGGGTGACGCAACAAGCGCGGATCATCGGGAAGGGATGGGGCCATTATTCCAGAAGCGGCTCATAACGCAGGGACCGATCAGGGCAAGGTGAAGGAATCGAGTGATCTGGTATAGGTTGAGTAGTGCTAGTAGTACTCACGGTGGGTAGTTTCCGACTGTCTGTCTGGTCGTTTTGCTCATCGCCTTGCTGGTGATGATTTGACATTGTCAGCTTTAAAGCAATGACGCAATCGGAGATGCTTGGTAGGAGGAGTCCTGGCAGACACTAAATAAAGGGAGAGATTTCTTGTCGAACTACTGACAAGCAAGCTGAGAGCATGAAAGAACCGTAATGTCCTGTTGACCGGCGAAAGATTATTACCCTCCCTTATTTATTATCAATGCAAGGGGAGTTGGGGCATTTCCAACTGGCCGTCGGGCACCAACCACATCCTGCGCTCCGCCTCCCTAACTAAGGTACGGCTGGATGCATGGCGCAGCCTCCTCAGTGACAGCTGCCAGTGAAGAGCCAAGCACCAAGCCCAGTCTTCCCGTGCTTCAGCTTTGGACCAACCAGCTGGATTTGCCGAGACATGCGCGTCCTGTCGTGTATAAGCCACCATCCATCCAGACTGTGGGGTTTGTTGTTAGGCATTGCCGTCTGTGTATACACGTGAGGCCTTGTGGCGCGGGGAACGCAGTCTAGTAAAGGAAGAAGTTCATGGTGAAGGGAAGCAGTATGTCTGGCAAAGAACCAATTTCTCAAGCACTCGGATCGAATGCGTTTGGTCTGAATTGAGACACGAAGGCTCGATATCACAGGCGTTATCGCTTATCGTGAAGCGAGCCACAACGACGTCATCGGTGGTCTACACAACACCTTCATCTTCAATGATCGCAGCATGCTCATACTTGTAGACTTTCGCTCATAAAATGCCTTAAATGGGATGCAGATTTATCGAGCGCTTTAATGGCCTACCGAGACTATCTAATGCGCCCTGGGCGAACGCTGAAAGGCGTTCACCATGGCAATAGTGAGCAAGCCTCTCAGGCGCTAGTCCTACAGGACCGGCTCGAGACAAACAGTTGCTCTACCAACTGATTGACATCGTCCTTCGAGTTTTGCCATCTTCGGTCCGTCACCGAGAGCTTGATTTTTGTCAACCACGTTGGATCTATTCACTCTAACGCCCAATTGCTGGGAACACGAAAGTCATGAAGCAGGCTGCCTCCTGAGTACGACCACCGTCGTCGTCCGCGGATCGTCGATCCCAGCTGACATAAAAAGCACACTTTTCGCATCCAAGTTGGCACGCAACGCCGCGAAGCCTGCCGTTTCAATCACCATTACCACCTCTCATCCCGCGGCAGTAAACGATTCGCCGCCAGGGCGTGGAACGTCGCGAGAAGAAAACCCAGCAATTCGCGACACAGAGGTCCCCGGCCATAGAGAGACGAAGGATGACTTATCCCAATTGATTGCGATTCTTCAGTCTGACAGACCTCGGTAAAGGCCTACACAACGGTCATTCACGTGGATCTACGCGTTGACAACAAGAATGGCTCTAGTCGACTACTCTACCTCTACCTCCGAAGAGAGCGACGGGCCACCGAAGAAACGGCGGCGGGCCCGAGATGGCCAGGACGATGCGCTCCCGAGCGCCACAAAGGGGACAACACACCCACCTCCAGCTATGCCAGCCTTGCCGGCAACCTTTCATGACTTGTACGCGTCCAATGTGCGGCACAGCGTGACGGACGACCCAAGTCTACACCAGGGCCGCAAGAGGCTGACACCACACGTTCCCGGGAACTGGCCCTCGCACGTATACGTCGAGTGTGAGTCCATGAAACCTGGATTAAGCATCTAAGGCTGACAAACAAGGGGTTCCTACACCTTCACAGCATGATGTCCTGCATAGCCTACTACTGGATGTGGAAAAGGAGCTCAATGGCGAGGTGCAGTTGCACAAATTCATAACAAGCGAGCTGGGCGCACCTTTGCCGCTGCACATCTCGCTGTCGCGGCCTGTCTCTCTGCAGACCAGTGACAAGGACGCCTTTTTAACGAGGATCACGGACTCGCTGTCCGAACGCGGCGTCAACCCTTTCAACGTCGTGCCCCGAGGTTTGGCCTGGTACAAGTCTCCGGACTCGGACAGGACATTTCTCATCTTGCGGGTCTCCTCACACAACGCCTCAACCAACGATATGGCAGCGCCCAACCCAGAGCTCATGGCTCTGCTCAAAGTGTGCAACTCTGTCGTCTCCATGTTCAAGCAGCCATTGCTCTACCAGGCCAGCGAGGACGAGGCGGTCGGTACAGCCTTCCACGTCAGCGTGGCCTGGTGCTTTGGTCTGCCGATGGAGGAGACGAGTTTGCGGTCTCTCAAAGTGCTCAAGACGAAGAAGTATGCCGAGGTGAGGACATGGGATATCGACGTGTCGAGTGTCAAGGTGAAAGTGGGGAACGTGGTCAAGCATGTCGGGCTGTCCGGGGGAAGACGGAAAGCTGCGGAGCCAGGATTCGACCGATGAGGCAAACAAGACGTCGGGGCCTGCTCTGAGTGACGCCGTATCAAAGCGCGGAGGAAAGCACTTGAACCTGAATACTCCCAGTCGAACTCAACGCCCTCCAGGCCGTGCTCGTCAAGTAAAGCAATGGCTCTTCTTACCATGTACCTACGCAACCTCGAAATATGCTTTCAACCTATCTCGTACATCTCTGCCATGCTCATACGCCAGAAGCCCAGGCGAGCATGGGCGATCTCTTCTGAAAGTCTGTCGGGGTCAGGCGGGTAGCCTGCGATATCGAACGACAATCGTATTCTCCATTCCTCCGCAAGCCTCAGCTGAGGGCCCGTCAGCGCGAGACCAGAGTGTTCGTCGACGAAAGTAATGTTTGGACAACGTTCAAGGTTGTGGCCCAGAATCGATGTCCCCCACCTGAGGTCCCCGGGCTCCAGTATGATCTTGATTTCCCTCAGGCTAATGAAGTCGTCGAGGACATTCAGGACCCCAAAATGGTTCACCGACTCGCTCTAGTCATAGTTATCATTAGTGCGGATCTACAGCCGCTATATGTCAGAGCGGTGCGAGACGATATCTGCGATACAGTAGAGACTCGTGACACAGAAGATATCGACTTCGAAATTAACCTAAGTCTAACGCGCCTCTGTACCTACGGTAAAACATCGCTAATAAGGAGCATATCGTCGGGCCTCGCGGCAAACCTACATAACTACCGGGGGTGGTGTCGATGAGGTCTCGTAAAGGATATACATGCCTCGTCGCCGTTATTTCGCTCTGAATTTGCCATCGCTTACCTCCATGCGGACCCCGTGGATGCGGCGTGGCTCTACCGCCAAGCTCCAAATGTGTGAGCGGAGCTCGTAGGGCAGACTGGCGAAAGACATGAAGGAGATTGGAAATTCGGGCGGCTGAAGTGCGGCCGCACCCTGTGTTGTGAGTGAGGATCCTTTGACAAGTCTGAACAAGATGCTCTGAATCGGTCGTTAAAGACGCGACGCGCGCATGTTGGCTCAACCAAGCAGGTGATGGGATGCCAAGCAATTCCGGAGCAGATTGGCCAACAGACCTGGGATCTTTTGATTAATTTGCACATATAGCCCCAATCCAATCCCTACATTTGACTTCATGTGCGTATATCTCCTCTCCGTCTCCAACTCACCTAGGACACGCAAGAGCAGAGGGAAAAGACAATCACCATGAAGCCAACCTCAAACGCCGCCTACCGTTCGGTATTCCTGGCGTCGCTGCTCTGGGGTCCTCGCCTCTGCGCTGCCTCCCCTCAGCCTATTTTCTCGTCGGATCCTGAGACTATTGATACTTATATCGACTGGTGGAACAATACAGACGACAGCAGCTCCTATGAGGAGGTTAGAAAGATATTCAACATCTCTCCAGAATAGTTCAAAAAATGGAATCCGTCGCTCAGTCTCGACTGTGAACCGTGGCGCTTTCCCCTATCCTACTGCGTGTCCACCCAGCGACCGCGGTCCCCCTCCGGGCGTCACCACCACGACGGTGGATCCCACTACTACCACCACCACTTCCGAGGTCAGCACACACGTGCCTTCTCCTATGTCCTAGGCGGCTAGAGGCTGCTACCCGGATGATGGCCCCGAGTATTCCGTTCTCGAGCGCATGGTGAGCGAGGACGGGGGCGACTCGTCTCTGGATATCGAAAGCTGCGAGGACTTATGCTGGAAGGCATCCGTGAACGGCACCGTCCTCTTCGCCGGTGTTAAGGACGGGAATCAGTGCTGGTGCAGCCCGTTTGTTGGTGGAGAGTCGTCCAGAGACTAGACAAAGTGTGATAAGCCTTGCAGCGGCAATAAGGAGCAGATTTACGGTGGTAAAGACTACATCGACGTCTTTGAGCCTGTCACCACCTCTGCCTCTCAGTCCGAGACCACTACGGATACTACTGCTACGGATACTGCTACGGATACCACTACGGATACCACTACGGATACCACTACTCAAGTAGCGTCCTCGTCCGCCGTACCGACTACGGAGGATTCCGGGGCGAGACGCCGTGCTGCGCTTCTCTGGTAATCATTTACATTTGAGCATTCTGTACACTCAAATACCGTGGCAGGTTCGGAAGTCGAATGTATACTAGTAAGGTATGCCACAGATATATAGGTACCTTGGGTACCAGTAATTTACTACGTTCAATCGTTAGCCCAACCTTAACCCAACTACAGCCAATACGGTCAACACGGCCAACAATTAAGCGCAGTACTTCAGGTACCTTAGTTTAATTAGAAAGCTAATTGCAGCGCTTTTCCCTAGTCAATTATCAAGTGTAGCGCCCTATAGGACGTGCAGCTAGCAGTACGGAGTACTGCTCTGAAGATCAGGCGGCCAGGCCAGGACAGTCAACAAAGTGCCCCATCAGGCAATGAGCGTTCCGCCGCCGCCGCGGCAGCAGTGAAGTGGACCCCAACCCTGGGGGAGCGCCAACTTCTTTTTTGCCGGTCGCCGGCCAGTCTCGCGTCCTTCACCGAATCACCTCCAAAGCCCTCGTTCCGGCGGTTGCTCCTTGCTCTTCTCTTTACCGTTACGGCTTCGACTTTCCCAACGAACAAGACAAAGGCCCTGCGTTTTCACTACCCGGAATTATAGTTCTGCTGCGTGTTTCGAAACGGCCTCACCACCAAGGCGGTCGGTCCACCACGTACTCGGTTTTCCCCTCGTGCCCCGCGGTTGATGGAGCCGGTGTAAACAACATTCGCGAAACCTCCGCACGCCTTTTTTGCGCGCTGTCCAGCGCACTTCCCAAGCGCAGACCGACTCTGAGCACCGCTCCCACCGATTGAAACAGCCAGGCAGAGGGCAAACAAAGGACACACAAACAGCCATGGATATTGATACTTCCCGTCGCAACAAGTCGCCTCGTCCACTTTCCGACTCGGAACGTGCGCGCCTCGATGAATACATCGACTCCATCCATTACTCGACCCGGTACTCAGACTCGCAGTACGAGTACAGGCACGTGCAGCTGCCCAAGGCGATGCTCAAGGCCATCCCGAAAGACTACCACGACCCCGGCCATGGCACACTCAAGCTGTTGTGGGAGGACGAATGGCGCGCACTGGGCATCACACAGAGCTTAGGATGGGAGCACTACGAAGTGCATGAGCCGGAGCCTCACATTCTGCTGTTCAAGTAGGTTGCCGCGGCTATGCTATCCGAAGTTGACAAGCTAACGATCCAGGCGTCCTCTGAACTACCAACCGCCACAATGAAGAGCAGGCGTCCAGCGGGGGCTCTACGAACTACGCTTGCGCGAGGTGAATGAAGCATGGCTGGAACGTCCACATACGACGTCACGAGAAGTGTCCGCCAAGAGGGCCACGTGCCCCCAGTGGACTGGACTCTGTTCTGCTATTCGCATGTGGCCGGGACTCAAGATGTATGGATTCTATACTGGGATGCTCACGCGTCGCGGACTTGTTGGTGATGGGCGGCAATCGAGTATTCGATAGTCTCGGGCAACTATCACACAGACTGGAATGTCTTCAAGTCTTGAAGAGTTACGCCAAGGCATCAATTGACCCACTCTTTTTCAATCTTCAGGTGTGATTCTGTCGGCACGTAACGGTATGGTTTGGACTGCTGTTGTTGGACTACGTATCCAATCCATAATCCATCAGAATGTAACACATCGTCCCTCCACGTAACTTGCATTCCGGTCATTCATGTGGTTCGACAAGCCAGCAGCGATCGACAGACCCTCATGAGGCCACCTTGCCTAATTCGGTCTTGAATCGCGGCTGCCACGCTCCACCATCCTCTTCCGACTCCGAACTCCGTTTCGCATCCTGCCAGTGCGTCTCTATTATCAATCCACCATCTACGTGGCCTTTTGCACTCTGAAATTCTTCTCTACACTATTCCATTCACTTCACGTTTTTCGAATTTGCGGCAAAGTTACGACTTGGCCAAACACACGGGAAACCGCCATCATGAAGCCTGCCACCAGGCTCTTCTATCTCTCTGTCTTTGCTTTATGGGCACCACTGGCGGCATGCGAAGACATCACTTGCCCAGTATGTGTGTCGCACCTATGATCAGAAGGTTTAACTCACGCAGACTAGTCCAGCAAAAGCATCGTTGACGATGCGTGTGCTTCTTATGCAACTCTCGATCGCCTTAACGCCAACTTAAAACCGGCCCTAGACGACCTCGTCCAGACAACCGACTTCTTTTCGCACTACCGACTGAACCTCTTCAACAAGAAATGTCCGTTCTGGGACGACGAAGGCGGCATGTGCGCCAACATTGGATGCGCAGTCGAGACGCTAGACAATGAAGAGGACATTCCTCTGGCGTGGCGATCAAGCGAGCTGGGTAAATTGGAAGGCCCCCTAGCCAAGCATCCTGGGAAGAAGGCGCAGAAGCAGGCGAGGCCGCTCCAGGGAGAGCTGGGCGACAACGTCGGGGAGAGTTGTGTGATAGAATATGACGACGAGTGCGATGACAGGGACTACTGCGTCCCAGAAGACGAAAGCACGGCTTCCAAGGGTGACTATCTGTCACTGCTGGCGAACCCAGAGCGATTCACCGGATACGGTGGTGAGGGCGCGAAGCAGATCTGGGACGCAATCTATCGCGAGAACTGCTTCCAGAGGAGCTCATTCCCTCATTCAGCAGATGTGGGCTCCAGCGCAACATACGGTGTCGCTGAGCAAGATTTCCGTCGGGTGTTGGATGCGTCGTGGCAGCAGCAGCGCTTGGAGCACCCGAATGAACCGACCGCTGGTGTTGCAGTCGACGACGAATGTCTGGAGAAGAGGGTCTTCTACCGGGTTGTCTCTGGAATGCACGCAAGCATCAGCGCGCACCTTTGCTGGGACTTCCTGAACCAGAGCACTGGCGAGTGGCAGCCGAATCTGTCATGCTACAAGAGCCGTCTGCACGCTTACCCCGATCGCATCAGCAATCTCTACTTTAACTACGCCTTGGTGAGCCGGGCCGTTGCCAAGTTGGGACCGTATCTGCAGTCATCGGACTACACATTCTGCACGGGCGACCCAACAGAAGATGCAGCTACGAGAGCCAAGGTGCTCGAGGTTACGTCGCGAGCGGCCTCAACCTCGTCGCAGGTCTTTGATGAGGGCCTCATGTTCGTTAATGGCGAAGGGCCCTCATTGAAGGAGGACTTCCGAAACCGGTTCCGCAATGTCAGTAGGCTGATGGACTGCGTGGGATGCGATAAGTGTCGTCTCTGGGGCAAGGTGCAGACTGCCGGGTACGGTACTGCGCTCAAGGTGCTGTTTGAGTTTGACAACAACTCGGAAGACATCCCACACCTGAAGAGAACCGAGCTGGTCGCCCTGTTCAACACGCATGCCCGGCTGGGAGAGTCTTTGAATTCAATCGGCAAATTCAGGCAAATGATTGCCGATAAAGAAGACGTCACCCCTGTCACTGTTGAGCCGGAGGGCATGCCGGAGGAAGATGAGCCTGAGCCAGTGTTCAAGCCGAGGAAAAAGTTGCGAAAGAATGCGACCATCAAGGAGCAGATCATGCATGAAGTCGAACTATTTGTTGCGGCGGTCCAATTGGTTTTGAGGAGTTGGATGGCCCTCCCCAGGACATTGTGAGTCTCCCCAGTACTTGAACTCTTCCACATTAGCTAACAAAAGAAGCTGGGACATTCTCAGAAGCGAGATGCACCGGTTCTATCAGTTCTGGATAGGATTGCCTGTGCAACCAAGACAATGGAGGTTTGAGCTACCCAAGCTGGAGCTCTGAGTATTGTGCATCTGAAAGGAATGGGAATGAATATGCATGGGACAGCGTTTTGCCTTGAGATAGCGATTCAATATATCTGGTTTTGCTCTGCCCGTTTGCATGTGACCTGGCCATGTCCACTAGTCTAGCCTGCCTACCCGGCGGCATCTTGTCGCGTGTTCGCATCGCCAAAGTCCGTCGCGGCTCCCCACCTACTTCCGACCTCAACTCACCCTTTGCAGGAACAATCCGCCCCTACGAACACCAATGCCGCCCTGACCAAGGCGCGCGAGCCGCATCAAGCGGCGAACCATTGCTTAGACATGTACAGTCGCGATTCCAAGATAATGCGCAAACTTCTCGGCCGAACCATCCCCGAGGCGGGAACCTCGTCGTCCAACTCGCCCAGCGGCCACGAGAACGTCGAACATACGCTGGCTCCGACCTCAGTTCCCACGACCTTTCGTCCCCCGAAAGCGCAAGACTCTGTTTACGATGCCGGCGTCCCGGTGTCCTGTCTCGACGTGTCCCAGGATGGGCGAACCGTCGCATTGGGCGGCGCACACATCCTCAAGACCATCAGCCTCGATGAGGAGCGGCCCTTGTCGTTCAGCGAGGGCGTGGACATTCGTGCTTCGATCGCAAAGACGGCCACGGGCGGACCCAGGGGAAGCTCCATTGCCGACCAATTGAATATCAAAGACGTCAAGTGGTCGCAAAGCAACCTCATATTCACAGCCTGCGCCAATGGCCGCATTTTTGCCTACGACGCTCATCGAATAGGCAGCGACGCGCCGCACGACACGGTCCATGTGCAGGAAGACTCGCGCCAGATCGATACGTTGAGCTTTAGTCCCCATGCGCCTGCGTGGCTGCTGTCCGGGGGGAAGGATGGAGTGGCGCGCATCTTTGACACCGAGAAGCCGATCCAGACGAGGCGCGGCTATATCACTTTTCGGCAACGGTGGTCGGGCCTGCGCTGTATCGACCCGATCAATCAGGTGGCCTGGTCGCCCAGGGTTGGGTTCGAAATTGCCGTCGGCATGGAGAGCGGTACCATTCTGAAGTGGGATGTTCGACAGCCCAGCAGGCCTCTGATGAGGATCAATGCTCACGAGAAGGCGTGCACGGATATATCGTGGCATCCAGATGGGCTGCATCTGATCAGCGCTGGCTCAGATCGCAAGCTGCATGTGTGGGACATGGGGACAAGCGCGGACCGGAGACAAAAGCCAAAGTGGACAGTGCAGACGCCTGCGCCGGCTGCGGTGGTGGCATGGAGGCCAGGTCTTTGGAGTGCGTCGGCTGGAGGAAGGCGAGTGGCCCAAGTAGCTGTCAGTTACGACGACTCCAGCTCGAAACGGTACGGCACGTCAGCAGTCCATATTTTTGATCTCGCACGGCCGACGATGCCGTACAAGGAGATTGAACGGTTCGAGTCGTCGCCAAGCGGGCTTCTCTGGCGAGATCAGGATATGCTGTGGACCGTCGGGGCAGATGGAACATTTAATCAGTGCGATGTTGGTTTTGCGCCTCGGGCGGTGGATCGACAAAGTACAAGCGCAATGGACATCAGCTCGAGAGGCGACGTGCTCATGTTCCTGGATGAGAGGCCACAGCAACCCAGGGCTCGAGCCAGCGTCACCCGCGTGAGGGATGCAAACAGAAGCTTCGCTTCAAGCCCCCAGACGCCGATGAGTGTCAGTAGGAGTGATTCAGAGGAGGACGTCGTGGGCAGCTTCTTGGCCCCAAAGAGACGAATGCACCGACGGCGCGGGAGTGGCCGTAGGCCTGGTCTGAGCTCGACGCCGCCGCATGCCGTGGAAGAACTGGGGACATCACCGAACCCTCTCGGCCTGGAAGATTCCGTGGCAGTTACGGGCCTTTTCAAAATGCAGCAGGCCATGGCATTTGGCCATGTCCCGGCGGCCAAGAGCGTGGGCGTTTACCAGTACTTATCAAGTGTCTACTTGGAAACACTGGGAAAGGAGCTGCCATACCAGCAGGGTGGGAAGGACTTGTGCGACCGTGTCATGCGTATCATAGAGATTTACGCGCGGGCTGCCGAGGCCGTGAGTCTTTTCCGACTCGCCCAGACATGGCGCATCATGGCCTTTGGCATGTCGCTGCTGTTGCGCAGGAGGGCGCAGTACCACTTTGAGACGAGAATTGCGCTTTCGCAAAAGATGAAATCGTCCAAGTTTCACGATGGCGATGCGTCGCGGCGATCTTCTTTGCAGGACCGGTTTCCAGGACGAACACATGTCACAGATATGGGCAGCACAAGTAACGTGCCCACTCCGTTGGCCCGCCCTGCGGACCGAGGTGTCGAATACTCGGACCACGCATACAAAGCCGGGAAGATGCTTACGCCAATTGAGGAGCCATCGTCCTTTAGTATTGGACCCAATCTTCATGGTCCGTCAGGATACGAGCCACCGCAGCGCAAGCGGTTGGAGTCGACGCCGATATCCATCACGAGCGAGACCAGCGAAGAGACGCAAAAGTCAAGCACCGAGGGCTATGATTTCTACGACATGGATGCTCTGGTGGAGGCGATTGATGTGCCGCATTCAAATGACAGCAGTTGGGGCACCGTTTCAACACAACGAAGAAGAAGCACGTTATCCAGAAATGACTCCTCCGATAGTTACGATGTCTTTCCGCTTCCACAGGAGGATGGCTCACTTGGGCGAAAGGGAGGGCTTCCGCAAGAGGACAGTGTCATGAGTGAATACCAAAGTCGGATACGCGGCGAGACCATGTCCAATGGTTCAGATTCGTCTCCCGAAAGGTTCAGGAGACATATGGCCGACTCTCCTGAGGATGTCTTTATGATATCTCAAACGACAGACCCTGCAGACGAGCCCGTGTCCCGCGGGTCCGTTTCCGACACGCCTCGAATGTCACCCCCCAAATCGCCCAAACCACCCAGTCCTGCAAAGCCGAGGCAGCCGACAATTGATGCCACGCCTCACATCATTGAGCCGGATTTCTTGCCGTGGGACGACGACCCTCCTTACCCCCACCCGTTGATATCGTCCACGTCTGCGTCGAGCGGCCCGCCCCTCGATCCGGAAACCATCATTACCAGGACGCTGGCATTCGAGTCCAAGACGTCGCCCCTGACGCCGGCGGCCATCATACTTCTCTTACGGCCACTGGTGGCGGAGGACACGATCCCCCTAGCGCAGGCGACTGCGATTTTGAGGCAACACCACAACAGACTGACGTCCATGTCGCTCTTCACCGAAGCTGCGCAACTTCGCAATCTGGCCCTCAAGGGTTGGATGGGTCTCCCGGATTGGGGCGAGGACTACCCAACCATCTTTGCCACCGCACAGCGCGACGTCAAGGTCTCCTACCTCTGCTCATCGTGCAAGCGGCCTAGGGAAATTGACCCTGCGGATGCCAAGTCCTCCGTTTGGTTCTGCGACCGCTGCAAGAGCGTCATGGCACCTTGTGCAGTCTGCCAGCACCGCGAGCCGGAGCCCTCATCGTTCATGCCCAGTGCTGAGGAAGAAGGGAAGGACGACTCCCTCTCGGGTTGGTGGTACTGTCCTATCTGCGCCCACGGCGGCCACGCGTCTTGCTTAACGCTATGGCACAAAGATCAGTTCTCGTCCGGTTGCTGTCCGCTCGATGGCTGCGGACATGCTTGTCTTCCCGGGCGATACCGGAGCGAGTCGTTCATCTCGCGGGCGGATGAAGTTTCAAGAGCCGTTGGCAGTGTCAGCGGTACGAGTACGCCCAAGGGTCCAGGTCCGTCAGAGGTGCTGCAGAGCAAAGCCGTGGGCATGGCCAGGGAGGTCCTCAGTGCTGGTGCGAGTATCCTGAGCAGCTCCCCTGGAAGAGGGGGCGAACGCGAGCGGAGGAAGAGCGTCAAGTTTGCAAAGACAGAAAATTAAATTGACGCTACTGTAACATACGTAGAAGACTACGATGATGATACATTCTCTCGCAGGCCCTTTGTCCGCAGTGTAAACCGCTCGCCTTCAAATGGCAGGCTCTTATGCCCGTTCTCTCTGAGCTTTGGCTGTTCGTCCACGCTCTCAAAGCTGCCGCGTCTTTGCGGTCGTCCGCTCTCCTGGTCGTCGGTACCAAGGTGCAAACCCATCCGGGCCGCCCATAATCCACGCACACCGCCCCTTTTCCTCTCCGGCACCTCCTCGCCTCCTCCGCACATGACGTAGAGTAGATACTTGAGGTTTGGCAGCGAATGCCGAATGTCGACGACCCGCAGCCCCTGGCTCTCGCACAGGGCTTCAATATCCTTATTGAGAAGAAACCAGCCGTACTCGAACCGCCACTGCCCAGTCGCAGATCCTCCGCGCGGCAGATAGAGAGGAAATTCCCGGGAGGAAGCTATTGAGGTGCTGATATTGTCGACGGTATGTGAGCGCGAGCCATAGGGGAAGAGCGGGTATGGCAGGGAGTGCCCGAGGTAGAACTGCAAATGGCGTGTCAGCATCGTGACGAGCCCTAGGCCAGCCGAGAGAACGTCTTCGTTGATGCTGCGCGCGGTAGCCGCGTTGTACACAGAGTTCGGCACTGGTATGCCACATATGGAGAAGCTCAACGGTGGTGCGTCCGGGATCGGTTGTATAGGGAGAATAGACGCGAGATCAGCGCATATCCTCCTCCTCTGGCCGTGAATCTTCACCTCGGTCTCGCGGACCAGGTCGAGGTTCAGTTCCAATTTCGAGCGCGACGATGACATGTCCGCTTCTGCGTCCTGCTGGATCCTCCTGCCTTCCTGTATAGCATCGCGCCGCCTTCGAAGCGAGTCCCTGAGGTCGTCTCGTCGTTTCCTCGCCGACGCGTTCGCTCGTGTCTGCGTCGAGATATATTTGCTTGCCAATTTGACGCCCTCTTCGGCCACTCCACTTTCGTCTTTCGGCCTGGCTTCCAAGATATCATTAATCTGCCCGGCGATCTTTCGTTGCGTCCGTATGGCGTCCTCAATACTGGCTTCCAGATTGCTCAGCTTCATCAGGACGTTGTAGCTCGCCGTGTTGACCTTGGGTGCCTTGTTGACGGGCTCGGAGATTCGATTGGGGAAGTCGAGCGAGTAGATGCCGTCTTGGAGGTGGAAGACGAGGGCATTGGGCGGGAACCGTCTATCGAGCAGGGTGCCGATAAAATTGAGCTGCCGAAGGTCGACCTGCTGCGCGAGGAGGAACAGCCACTCCTGCGACTTGGGCCTCCGCGCGTAGAGATGTATCGAGATGATTGGTGTACGAGACGACGTCTTGGATACATGGGAGAGATCGAAGCCATTAAAGTTAAAATTGGCTGACCGCGTACGCGTCTCGCTTATGTAGACTGGCTCGTCGTCGCCCGGGACGTGCAGTGTGAAGAAAACATCGCCAACGACGGCATTGACAGCTTCCTCCAGCGTCTTTTGCCTTTGCGAGGGTCCCGATCCGAGGTTCAAGCTTGTCCGCCTGGGCCGCGCTGGTCGTTTGGCCTTCTTACTGGCCTTGTCCGACGAGGCTCTCAAGTTTTCGGAGCTGCGCGAGTGTTGCACGGTATGCGCCACCTCGGCGAGCGTGTCGAGTCGCGGCGTCGGTAGGGCATCGTCGTCCGTCGTCGAGGTATGCGCATGCGTAAAGGTGAGATTGCGCAGGGACAGAGAAGTCAGGTGTCGCAGCTTGCGGTTGTGAGGTAGCAGACGCGGCCGGCGGTGCTCGGAAAGAGTAGACATGGCATGGTGAGACCTCGACCGCGGACTTGTTTGTTGACTTGGCTTGAGGTCGAGCTGCAAGTCGAGCTCCAAGTGGGCTGTCGTCATTGCAGTCAATGGGGGAGTATGCGAGTATCGCAGTTATGAAGTTACGTGTCACCGGAGAAAACAAATGTCAAGTAATGAACGTGTCGATTAAAGCCCGAATCTAAATCAACTAGGTGTCAAAAATGTAGAGAAGAGAAAAGAAAGAAAGAAAAGAAGAAAAAAAGTACATCCATCCTTCATATATCCATATGCTCATCCCCATGTACAATATCCTGCGCCATGCTCACTCCATCGCGCCTTGATCCAAGGGCGTTGGAGAGGATGCAATCAACCATCGAAGCAAGGAAGACAATTGTTTAGTTGCGCACAAATGTGTAGCAATCATCCTTGTCTTCCATCTCATCCTCCTCGCAGGGCTGGTGCTCAGGCGCGCTGAAGAAGTGGCAGTTGTCCTCGCTGTCGCTCTTGTGGTCGTCGAACTGGATGGCAGCGCAAATCAGGATAGTGTCGGCAACGTTGGCCTCAAGGGTCAGCAGAGCAGATCGCGAGTGGCAGATTGCCAGGCAGTGGTTGACGTCGCGAGCGTGGCAGGAGTCAGTGTGGTCACGGCCAGGCTTGGGCTTGATCGCCTTGCCGCACATGGGCTGGTAGTGCGAGAGGTAACTGCCTTGGGAGTGGCCGGGCTTCTGGCCTCCGTGGTGGTTGTTGTTGCCGTTGCCGTTGCCGTTGCTGGGGCGAGGCTTGGTCAGGAGATCGAGATCGATGGTGGACTTGTCCTCATCAGCGTAGCCACCGACTTGGAGATCCAGGAGGCCGCCTTTGCCGAGGAGCTGGCGCTTCTCGTGGGTCAAGACGTCAACATCAATGTCAGCTTGGTCCTTGTCCTTCTTGCCGCCAACATCGACATCAAGGAGACGGTCATTGCCAGAGTAGCCACGGCGGCGGAGGTTGAGGTTGAGAAGACCATCCTTGCCTAGCAAATCAAGGTTCAGGAGACCGTCCTCGCCGCCGACGTCGAGGTTGAGCAGGGAGTCATCTTCACCGACGCCGAGAGAGAGGAGGGGGTCAATCATGACATCGTTCTCGTCCATGTTGAGAGTGTCGTCCTCCTCCATCTCGCCGCACTTCTTGAGGTAGTCCTCGAGCTCCTTCTCGGTGAGGAGTTCCAGGACAACCAGGAGCTCGAGGTCGAGAGCAACGTGGTTCTTGCGGCAGACCTCGTCCTTGCGGACCTCGTAACAGTGGCCGCTGTCGCAACGCTTGACCTTGGTGGTGAGAACATCGGCGTTGATGAGAGAGTTTCCGTCACCCTTCTCGCCGCCGACGTTAAGGTCGAGAAGTCCACCGAGGAGACCGCCATTGCCCTTGCCGCCGTCGTTGGTGAGGACGTCGGCGTTGATGAGAGAGTTGCCGTCACCCTTCTCGCCGCCGACGTTGACGTCGAGAAGTCCACCGAGGAGACCGCCATTGTTGCCCTTGTTGCCCTTGTTGCCCTTGTTGCCCTTGTTGCCCTTGTTGCCGCCGTTGTTCTTCTTGCCGTTGTTGGTGAGGATGTCAGCGTCAATGAGAGCTTGGTTGTCATCCTTCTCGCCGCCGACATCAAGATCGAGGAGACCCTGGTTTCCACCCTTGTTGCCGCCCTTGTTACCTCCGTGGTTGCCGCCGTGGTTGCCGCCGTTGCCACCACCGTTGTTTTCATCGCAGGTGTCGCAGCGCTTGCTGTGAGTCAAGGCGTCGACGTCAATGAGAGCCTCCTTGTCGTCCTTCTTGCCGCCGACATCAATGTCGAGCAGACCCTGGCTCTTACCGCCCTTGCGGCCGTTGTTGGTCAAGGCGTCGACGTCGATCAGAGCATTCTTGTCGTCCTTCTTGCCACCGACATCAACGTCGAGGAGACCATCGTTGCCGTTGCTATTGCCCTTGCCGTGACCGTGGCCGTAGCCGTGGCCACCATGGCCACTGGGGTAGCAGTGGCCGTCGTTGTCACAGCGCTTGTCGTGGGTGGCGACATCAACGTCAATGGTGGCCTGGTGCTTGTCCTTCTTGCCGCCGACATCGACGTCAAGGAGACGGTCGCCGCCGTGAGGGTGCGTGTAGTGGCGCTTGCTGTGGGTCAAGGCGTCGACGTCGATGAGAGCCTGCTTGTCGTCCTTCTTGCCGCCAACATCGATGTCGAGCAGGCCCTGGCTGCCGTCCTTCTTGCCACCCTTGTTGCCGCCGTTGTGGCCGCCCTCGCTGCACTCGTGGCATTCGCCGTTGTTGCCGCCATTGTGCTCGGGCTTGGTGGGCTTGGTGGGCTTGGTGGGCTTGGTGGGCTTGGTGGGCTTGGTGGGCTTGGTGGGCTTGGTGGGCTTGGTGGGCTTGGTGGGCTTGGTGGGAGTGACGCAGATGTAGTCGTCCTTCTGCTCGACCATGTGGCCCTTTTCTGTGCGGATGTCGATCTTGGGGCAGACGCTGAGGTCGAGGATGGCCGACAGGTCAATGAGGCAGCCACTCTCACGAGAGAGGACCTCAAGCTGGGCGACAATGTCTGACATATTGCCGTTGGGTGGTAGGAGGGGGAGGTTATTATTAGGGTATTAGTTTGTAGGGAATGGCAGTCAGCGAGGACTGGAGGTGTCTAAAGAGTGACTGAGTGAGTGTGAAGATGTTGCTGATGAGGAGAGGGAAAGGCTGGAACGAAGAAGATGCGATGCCTTCTATATAGGCATCGTGTCTTCGCTGTCTGTCTGGCAGAGACATGTCCGACTCGACGCTATCACGGGCGTCCTGCATCCGCGTTGGACATGCCCCTGAGCTGACGCCTTGCCTGAGACTGCTGAGATGAGTCTGGAGGCGAGGGACCAGCTGCGGAGGCTCTAGCCCTCCACAAGGGCGAGTTCTACTATGATGCGTGAGGGAGGCAAATTGACAGTCCCTGGAAGTGCGGTTTGCCAAAAGTAAGGTTGTCTGGGCGCCGTAGGGTCCCGAGACAGCTGATACCGAGTGTTTGGGGATGACCCGGCAACTCTACGCAAGGCGGGTTGCCTATGGACTGCCAACACGGTTCGCCGGTCCAGTCAATATTTTGATTGGATCACCGCCGATCACAGGTCAATAGTGCAAGGCGGTTTCGTAATGTTGTCTGCCGCATGAGGTTCGCCGCGATGCGTTTGCGCATGCAAGGGATGGCCCTCTGTGGAGTGCATGAGCGGCCCCCCCAGGGCCCTGACAGGCCATCTCCAAAAGGCGACTTGCAGATCAGACACGGCTTTTGATCCGATAGTCTGTGATTCTGGTGCGCGGTACAACGGTCGATTTGAGACTGTTTGATGAGGATGGGTTCTTGTACGAGGAGTCTGGTCGTTTGGGGTGGAGGACGGTCCAAATGCGGCGCCATGACAACTGCAACGTCGCGAGTAACAACTTGAACTTTCAACTAGATCGATTGATTTGTAAAGGGCTGCACTTCAATCAACAAGGTCTAGTACGCATTTCTAGTACATGCAGTTACGCAACCTCGAAAGCCGTCCCACCCCTAGTCCCCTGCCGTCACCGCCCCTGGACTACCTTAGCTTCTGAAGTAGCAACCAAGTCCGACTCCATAATCTCAGTCCAAGACTTTCAGAGACCATGCTATTTCAAGAGAGACTGCAATTCAGGGTTCAGGCCAACCAGCTGCCACATGGGGCGGAACAGATACTCGTCCGGCCCGCTCATCTCCCTCATCTGGCGCAGCTCCTCCCAGGCAAACCAGCGCCATTCGGCACACTTGTTGGGCTCCTTGATCTACGTAACCAGCCTCATTAGCTTCTTGGCCTCCTTGATGATTCACCGCAGCTCGAAAGGTAAGGGTGCTCACCTCTGGCGAGGCCGTTGTGTCGGTCACTGTGCCGCGTAGAAAGTACGTGTCATAGTACTTGCCCTCCTTTTCAAAGTCGTCCTGCGTGTGCGCCACCTCGTCGTCCGACACGGCAATCTCGAGACCTGTCTCCTCGAGAACTTCGCGCACAGCGGTCGTGGCGTGTGTCTCGCCCGGGTCGACGTGACCGCCAGGCAAGCCCCACGAGTTCGCGCCGTGGGAGCCTTTGCGCAGGCCCAGGAGCACCGTGTCGGGCAGTGAGGGATGGGTGATCAGGACGGCGACGCCGGGCTTCCGAGGGTTCTGTGAAGTGGGAGGCATCGTTGTGTAGAAGTGTGGCGGTCTTATGTTCAACGTTTGTAGTCGAGTTTTGAGTCGTTGAGTCTTGAGTCTCGTCGATGTTGTTTTTGATGGGCCAAGATGTGAGTGTGGCTCGCGTTATATACTGCAGAAACTCCAACTCCACTGCAGCACTTGGCGATGAGTAGCTGTTGGTCTCTGATGTGATTGAGCCCGTTGCACGGCATTTTCCTCCAACGCTCTTAATCCATTTGGACTCTCCAGTCGTGCACCGTTGGATGCTTGGTGAAGCACAAGGCGCTTAAGGTACGCGTCAAGACTTGAGAGGGGCAGGGCAGCCAGCAGGGCGCTTTCGTCAGCACGGAACGGCCTCTGCTTCACAGACGAGAAATGACAGGCTCTTGGATCTCACGTGATTTGTGAAGATGGGAAGTGCTTTTCAGCACATGACTTTGACATGTCTTCCATCATTTGTCCACGTATTGGCCGTCTGTCAGCCCGAGTCTGGGCAGGCATGGGCTACCCTAAGCCAACAACTTCACATAAAATGCCCCAGTGAAAGATGTCAGCCTTGGTGTCAAAACAAGAGCCACTGTGATGAGAGACGTATGCAGCTGTAATTATGTTATCACAGTACTGACTTTTTGGCATGAATTTATTCTTTATAGCGTTTGTGAAAACAGCGGTTACTAATGGTCGGTTGATTTACATTCCAGTCTTGAGCCTAGACTAAGTGCGTGAAATGCATGTCCTGGAATAGGCTGCCACTGGCATCAGCAAGGTCAATTCTCGCCTCGCGACCATGGCAAGACCAAAATGCTCATGATTTTATAAAACCAACCCTGATATGTCTAAAGACCAACTCGTGGAGATAAATCACCAAACGAGCCTCATCTGCCTGTGGCTCATTGGGCTGCGCCACGCTCCACACGTCACGTCACGAGCCGCGCTCCAAGGTTGAAACAGACACGATAATCTGGACACATTTCTTTTGAGTAAACTGCTCTAGCACATTCTACTGCTCCATGTGGCCACAGTCCTCAGGCTTGTTCATGTCGCACCACTGCTGGGTGATGACGCTCCCCTTGACACCCCTCGTCAACATCCTCTCGCGCTGCTCGCTCAGGCGCGGCCTGACCTCGTAATGCGTGCGGTTGTTGCCCTGCGCGTCGACGTTACCGCTCCACCAGACCTCGCCCGCGACACCGGCGCGCGGCCAGACGAGGCCGTCCAGGGTGGCCGGGTCGATCGTCTCGGCCCAGACGGGGCACTCGCCGCCAATGACGTTCTTCTTGGCCTCGTCCGCCACGCCGTCGCGGGGATCGTGCGAGTAGATGAGGCGCCACGACTTGGTGGGCTGGCACCAGTCGGTGAAGGGGTAGAATGTCTGCCAGCTCTTGCCGTTGGGGAAGTCGAGCCACTGCCCGCGACCGCAGTCGAGGTAGTAAAAGTTGTAGCTCGAGTCGACGACCTTGTGCCCGTTCTCGGCGAGCTCCTTGACGGCCCCCTCGCCGAGCCAGGACTGGATGACGGCGCCCTCGGGGACGGTGGCGTTCCACTCGAGGACCATCTCCTCCCAGACAAACGGGGTCAGGCCGTGCTCGACGACCTTGTCGTGCACGTGGGTCAAAAAGCGCTGGAGCATGGGCTGGAGTATCTGCACGTCGTTGGTTTCGAGGGCGGGGTCGATGAGCGAGTTGTTGGCCTTGTACTCGTCACCACCGGTGTGGAAGTAGGCAGTGTAGGGCGAGATGCGCGCGAGGATATCGTCGAGGAGGGTGTCGAGGAAGTCCTCGACGTCTGTGTTGTTCAACTTGAACGAACCGCAGGGAGGCTGCGCGCAGTACCACTGGTAGGGCTGCTTGTTGAACGCCACGGTAAGGCCTGGGTAGGCTTGGTCGATGCCCACGTGTCCGGGCATATCGATCTCCATGATGACCTGGACGCCACGGTGTACGCCGTACTCGTAGAGGTCCTGGATATCGGCTGGCGAGAAGGTGAGGTGGGGGGCGTAGGCGCCCTTCTCGGTCAGCTTGGGCAACGAAGGCACCTCTAGGGGCCAGGACTGAGTGTCTGTAATGTGCAAGTGCAAAACGTTCATCTTGTTCATCGCGAGACCGTCAATCTGGCGCTTGATATCCTCGAGGGGAAACCAATGGCGGGAGACGTCCATCAGAATGCCACGATGGGGGTAGAGTGGCTCATCCTCGATATCGTAGGGTGCGTGCTGCGTGTAAAATGTCAAGCCGGACGAGTGCTTGTAGAAGAGCTGCGAGAAGGTTTCCAGGCCGCGCAGAACACCGGTGGACGATGCCGCCTTGAGTGTCGCCTCGCCATCCAGACCGACCTTGAGTGAGTAGGACTCGTCAAGGCTGCCTGCGACGGGCTTGAATGTGCTCTCGTCGTCCTCCTCGGTCTGGGTGATGGTGAGCTTGGCGATGCGCTTGGTGTCGTCTCTCTGCTTGGGCTCAAAGTCGGAGCCGCGCTCCCTCAGCATCCATGGCACCAGTCCGTCCTGGAAGATGGCCGAAAAGGCACGCTCCACGCCGCCCTGGACAATGTCGGAGCTCTTAAAGTTGGGGCCGGGCGGAGGCGTGTAGCCAACGGCATAGGTCAGCTGCGCGTAGATAGAGTCTTTAGCTACTTGATACAGGAAGTGGGAGTCGGGGTGGAATTTTCGTACTGGCTTGCCATTGTAGGTCACGGCGACCGTTTGGTCGATGAACAGGGTCGAGTTGCCCGTCGAGATGGTCTTGGGGATGGGCCAGATGGCAGAGGCTGGGGTGACGGCCAAGGCCAGAGCGGCCGCTTTGAGAACAGAAGAGAGCATCTTGTCCAACTTGAATACTGCCAGAGACAATGGCAAAAAGAGGAGTGGGACTGGCGTGGTGTCACCGGAGGACGAGGGCGAGGGCGATTTCTTTTAAGGGCGGGCCTGCCCAGGCTGGAGAGGGCGGGAGATCAGCAGAAACATTCGGGTCTCGAGTTTCGACAGGCCAGTGAGTGCGGAGAAGGCGACTGCCAACTGGAGATGACGATCGTGACGATGCAGGGATCCGCGGGGAGGGTAGCACCGGCGCGCGCGCGCGCCATGTAACCGCAGTTTGTTGATGGACGGACGGTTGGTCAATGCAGGAGGAGGAGGAGGAAGAGAAGCTATGGCGTAACACCACTTTGGGTTTGCACGCACGCGGGCGCGATGGCCTCCAACCAGTTGAGAGGGCTCTAGAGGGGAACATGACCGTTCTGCTCAGTCGTGTCGGGTCGAGGGAAGATTCAAGATACACGATACAGAGCACGAACGATAACGCCGGCAGATAGGCTCTTGGCCGGGACGTTACGTTGCACATCCACTAGTACCTTAAAAAGTACCCGGTACCTTATAAAACCTACTGCACTTGGTGAGCTTGCCACCTTGGAACGGCAGAATTGGGGACTGGAGCTCTCCCAGTTGGAGAAGCAAGACAAGGGTCGCGATCTGGCAGGTCGCAAGCAAGAGGATTCTCAGGGGGATTGCAGGCTATTGTTATCATGCTGACCGAGGGTCCCGAGGGAGATGATGATCGACAGGTCAGCGCACCTGCACAGCCTCTTCTTACGATTTACGACTCTACAAGTGCCTTTCCATTGTTCGCTTGTGTGCAGATAATGACTACCGGATTCAATTGAGAGCATTGGTGATCAGCCGTCTAATGTTACAGAGGCTTCACTTGTTGGTCACTTGATGAAGCTCAAGCTGCAGAGGGCAAGCCTCTTTACCCCACAATTGTCTCATCACGCCTTGATCAACTGCTCACTCCCACGTTCCTCACAGTCGCAAAACGAAACAAGATGGCCCTCGATGTAACATGACCATGGATCCGACCGGGTCTCACCTGGTAAGTTGTCCCTCACAACAAGGTGAGCTTGTACTGTTGACAGCGCTGAGCGAGCATGCGCCACCAATGCACCTTTAACCACACCACGCCGCCAATGCCCTGCATGCGTACCGATCAAGACAACCAGTGCGCACTTGGTGGGTTACTTCAACCTCGGGAGCCTGGCTATAGCATCAAAACTTGGTCGTGCATGTCGCGCCAGCATCGACGGTCAATACCGTTCCCGTAACCCACCTCGCCTCACCTCCAGCTAGGTATCGCACCGCACCCGCAGCATCCCAGGCGCTGCCCTCTGTTTGCAGAAGACTCCTCTCGCGCCTCCTCTGCCTCGTCTCCTCGCTCATCCCGCCGTCGCTCACCATGGGCGTGTATATCATGCCAGGGCAGACAGTGTTTACTCTGATCCCATCCTTGCCGTGATGCGAGGCCATTGCACGCGTCAGCTGGACGACAGCGCCTTTGCTGACAGGATACAGGAGCGACGGTGTTCCGCCGAGCAGACCGGCGACAGATGCCATGTTGACAATGGAGCCGCGGATCGAAAGCTCCGACGGAGACGTTGGCGCGTTGAGGAGCATCTTCGGAATGGTGTGCTTCGACATGAGCATCATGCTCGTGACGTTGATATCGAGGCCTCGCGCCCACTCTTCCCGCTCGACTTCGACGGCACTGCCCGCGGGACCAAGGATCCCAACATTGTTGATCAGAATGTCCACCCGACCAAGCTCGGACATGGCCGTTTCCACGATCCGTCGGCAGTCGTCTTCTTTGGTCACATCAGCCTGCACGGCGACTGCGCGCCCTCCCTTTCCTTCGCCGAGACAAAGTTCAACCGTTGTCTGTGCAGACTCGAGAGACAGGTCGACGCAGACGACGGAGCATTGGTCCTCGGCCAGCAGGATCGAGATGGCGCGTCCGTTGCCGAGGCCCGTGGGTGATGACCCTGCGCCAGTGACGATGGCGACTTTGCCAGCCAGAGAGCGGGACGGGCGGGGCGGTAGGTTCATGTTTTCTGTAGACAGCGGTTGAGCTGTCAGATGTAGGAGTAACTGAACGGAACAGCACAGTTAACATGTGAGCCTTGTCCTCCGAGGAAGCACGGGATGCCCCGCACATGTCATTGAGGGGCTCAAGCAGTTCATGGCGTCAGGGTCAGGCTCTTGTTGGAGTACTCAATAAGCTTGAAGCAATGGCGTGAATCTCGCAGGTCCATATCCTGCGGAGACAGGCACGCGTAACAAGCCCATTGCTCCGCCGTGTCGTAGTACAACGCCTCTCGCGGTTCTTCGTGTCGCGAACAGTCTGTGACATGAGCTGGGCCAGCTCGTGGGTGCAGCAAGGCACAAAGTCGAGTATATAGACAAGAAGTTCACCAAGGGTGCATTTTCATTTCCAGCCCTCAAACTCTTGCTGTGTGGCACGAGGTAGGTTTCGGCAACGACCCAACGTGCCGGTATCGACGTGCACTTCCTCGGTTGACGCTGGTGGTCTAGATTCTAGAAGCGACGGGTGCGCGGGCCGGCTCCCCCAGCCCGTCGTTTGCAGCATCCAGAAGCCTCTGTGTGGTAGGTATGATCACAAGATGCAAGTCGCCTACCCATATGTCAGAGTCAGACCCTGGTGTCAGGGGAGAGACACCCAGGCAGGCCGACGAGGACCTGGGACGCGCCTGGTCCAGCTATCGGCACAAGAATGCACCGACGTGCAATCTATTTCACCCTTGTTGCGGAAGCTTATTACCCAGTACCGAAGATTGGCATGGCGAAAGCTGCAGGCTGGCTTATTAGCTCGGAGCCCCGCCTCGTTCCTCCGGATAGCCCATACGGACCGCTCGACCGACAGAAATCAAGCGGGATACTTGCACGCGTTGGTAGTATATATATTGTGCAAGTCCTACCATGCCTTTTGTTCCATCTGTTTTTCGCGAGATCATATTTCGTGCCACTGGTGTGGTGACCAGTCTAAACCTGCTGAAGAGAAGAACGCTGTGAATACGCGGAACATCGACACCTCTTTCGCGAAAACAAGTCAAACCAAGTTCCTGGACGCTATCCGCATCAAATCCCGAATGAGCGTATCAGTATAGGATACTGAATGGAAATCATGGAGACGGAACCAACCAGCGCAAACACGACGCCTAAAACGGACTGCACTCCGCCCTGGAGCCCCCAACAGGGGAAACCAAGTTTGCAACATGCTCGAATCAAGGCCAAGGAGAAGCTCGAGCATCTGAGCTTGGAGGAAAAGGTATCCCTCCTAACGGCCGCGGACTTCTGGAGGACTACTGCCATTCCCGAGAAAGGCATCCCCGCCATCAAGACATCCGACGGGCCCAATGGTGCGAGAGGCGGCATCTTTGTGGGTGGCACCAAGGCTGCACTCTTCCCCTGTGGGATATCCCTCGCGGCGACTTGGAACAAGGATCTCCTCTACAAGGTGGGCCAGCATCTTGCCCACGAAACGAGGGCCAGGTCGGCAGACATGCTGCTAGGGCCGACCATTTGCATGCATCGTCATCCCTTGGGAGGCAGGAACTTTGAGTCCTTCTCCGAGGATCCTCTTCTCACCGGCAAGCTGGCGGCCCAGTATGTCAAAGGCTTGCAGGACCAAGGAGTGGCCGCAGCCATCAAGCGTAAGTGGCCGTGATCCGTGGTCACCGTCATCCGTCACTGACCAACGCAGACTTTGTGGGAAATGAGCAGGAGACAGAGCGCAACACCATCGATTCCATCATCACAGAGAGGCCCCTGCGCGAGCTGTACCTGCGTCCATTCGAGATCGCCATACGAGAAGCCAACCCCTGGGCTGTCATGTCGTCGTACAACAAGATCAATGGCATCCATGCCGATATGCACCCACACACGCTCAAGGACGTCTTGCGTGGTGAGTGGAGTTATGATGGGTACAGTCTCTCCCACCCTTTTCATCACAACACTAATCCGCCAGCACCGTCGTGTCCGATTGGGGCGGCACAAACTCCGTTGTTGAGTCGGTACAGGCCGGCTGTGATATTGAGTTCCCACACTCCACCAAGTGGCGCTTGGCAAAGCTCGTCGAAGCGGCAAAGGAGGGCCGTATCAGCCAAGGCGACATTGACGCTGCGGCAGAAAATGCTCTCACACTGGTGGAACGCCTAAAGGGCGGCGACATGTCGCCTGAGCAGCCAGAAAGAGAAGACAACCGAGAAGCGACCAGACAGCTCATTCGCTCAGCGGGGCACGAAGGACTAACGCTTCTGAAGAATGAAGGCGGTCTGCTTCCGTTGTGTGCCCGGAGCACCAGAGTTGCAGTCATCGGACCCAATGCGAACCGTGCCATTGCTGGGGGAGGCGGCAGCGCAAGTCTGAACCCTTACTACAACACGATCCCGCTCGATAGCATCCGTCGAGTGTCCCAGCAGGAAGTCGCATTCGCTCAAGGGTGTCACATCTTCAAGTGGCTGCCCGTGGCATCCGAGTACTGCACATCCCAGTCCGGGGAACCGGGCGTGGATATCGACTGGTACGCCGGCGACGCTTTCGAGGGTGATCCTGTTGTCACCCAGAGACGCACAAACACAGATCTCTTCCTTTGGGACTCGGCTCCGCTCGAGCATGTTGGGCCAGAGTGGTCCGCTATAGCCAAGACGTATCTCACGCCTTCAGTCTCCGGGAAACACACCATCAGCTTCATGAGCGTGGGTCCCGGAAAGCTGTACGTCGATGGCAGAATGGTTCTTGACCTGTGGAACTGGACCGAAGAAGGCGAAGCCATGTTCGATGGGTCCGCGGACTACCTCGTCGAGCTGGACATGGAGGGCAACCGAGCCGTGGAGCTCAAGGTCGAAATGACGAACGAGTTGCGGCCCCTGTGGAAGCAGGACAAGTTCAACATGACGCACAAGTACGGTGGCTGTCGCATCGGCTTCAAGCAGGAGGACAAGGTGGATTATGTCCACAACGCCGTCGAGGCAGCCCGCGCGGCTGATGCAGCGGTCGTCGTGGTTGGCGTCGATGCTGAGTGGGAGTCGGAAGGCTATGATCGCCAGACAATGGACCTGCCCGTTGACGGCAGCCAAGACAAGCTCATACGAGCCGTCGTCGAAGCCAACCCGAGGACCGTGGTGGTGAACCAGTCAGGAAGCCCTGTTCACATGCCTTGGGTCGATAGCGTTCCCGCCATCATCCAGGGCTGGTATCAGGGCCAGGAAGCCGGAAACGCTCTGGCGGACGTGCTCTTTGGTCTCGTCAGCCCCAGCGGGAAGCTGCCGGCGACTTTTCCTCAGCGCATTGAGCACACCCCTGCACGGCACAACTGGCCAGGTGAGAACGGCAAGGTGCTGTATGGCGAAGGACTGTACATCGGCTATCGTCATTACGACCGGATTGGCATCAAGCCGCTCTTCCCCTTTGGACACGGCCTTTCATACACGACGTTTGAGTATGGTCGCCCTGAGCTCTCGTCTCGTGTCTTGTCGGCGGACGAGAACATTCGCATCACTCTGGCCATTTCAAACGTGGGCGACCGAGCCGGCGCCGAGATCGTGCAGGTGTACGTGCACGACGAGAAGAGTAGGTTACCTCGTCCGGAGAAGGAGCTTGTCGCCTTTGAAAAAATCTTCTTGGAGGCAGACGAGACGAGGCACATCCACATTACCTTGGACAAGCACGCAGTGGGGTACTATGACACGGCGATTCCCGGATGGATTGGCGAGCAAGGGAGATTCGAGATTCTGATCGGTGCTTCGAGCGCTGACATTCGGTAAGAGCCCTGTTCGAGCGGACACGGTCTGCGGTGCTGACTTTTCTAGGCGCTCTGCAAGCTTCCAAGTGAAAGAGTCTTTAACGTGGACATTCTAGGGAGTGTCAGGATTGTAGGAGGAGATTTCCCTCGTCACGGGTGCTGATATTGTAGTTCTAGTTTAAATTGTTAGCGATAGCGCAATGCGGGAAGTGCTTCAACATACCAGGTGTAAGCTGTTACATACGTCGACGACCTCTCGAGTACAGAGGACGTCGACTCCCTATCAACAGGGCACTTGATGTCTGGGAATAGATTTGTAGTCCCGGCTCTTCACGCTGCGTCCGGCTCGCGATCTCTGGCATCCGGGCTGCGACTCCTGCTTCGTCCTCGTCGCGCGCCGCCAGCGCCTCGTCCTCCGCGGCCCCCCTTGCCCTGGTTTGGCGGCGGACGCACAAACGCGAAATCCACGGCAATCGTCTGGTCCAGCATCTTGGTGTTGTGTGCTCCGTCAATGGCGGCACGAGCTTCTTCCAGCGTCGCGAATTCGATCAACGCATAGCCCTGAAGACGGTTAGCCACCAGCCGTTCCACGGCGTGCACGCTCCGCATACCTTGACGTAACCGCTTCTCCGGTCCAAATTGAGGTGCAGGTTCTTGATTTCGCCAAACTCGCCAAAAGTATCTTGCAGCGTCTCCTCGTCTGCTTCTTCGTGCACGTTCGTCACGACGATGATCCAGCCTTCGATGGAGCGGACAGCTGTGGCTTTTGCATGGGTTTGCATTTCGGCTTCGTTGTGAGGGGCCGCAAGGCCAGACTCTTGCGAGTCGATTTCCATTTCTTGGTCGGCCATGATGGAAGCGTTGTGCTTGAATGTGGTGCGGTAGAAGCGCAAAGGCGGGATGCTACCTTACGTAGTGGTAGTAATTTACGTGAGGATGGACAAGTACGGGCAATCACGTGACGTCTGTCGGGTGCCGCATAGGGTAGTGGACGACAACATGAGGTTACAGCAGATATTTGGTCACCAGACGAACGGGGCGGCAGTCCCAAAGCAGTGCTGGTCGTGCAGAGTCCTACGCTCACAGCACCCAGCCTCAACGTGGATGCCCAAGACCGTATTGCGTTGATGCATGTTGTATTCATTTGACAAAGGGACACCATGACGCCGAGTTAAACCTCCGTCGCATCGTCGAGCATGATCCTTTGATGTAGAACCGCCCTCCGCTTTCCGCATAGGCCTGCTTTCATCACAGACATTGCGGCCGTCGTTGCCAAGATTTGCCAATAAAATCCCCTTCCCGATTTTTACATTTCGTCCATTCGCTTTATCGTGTATCGCGCTTAGGAGCCGGGGTTGGGGTTCATCTGGATAGTGTGAGTATGGCCTCCAATGCGCGACAACGCGGGTTGTGTGTACCTTTCTCTTGCCGCCAGTCAGGGTGACGTTAACGAAACGGCGGGTGTACTTGAGGCGCTTGAGAGCACGGCCCTTGGGGACCTTGGGCTTCTCCTGGGGCTCAACCTGTTCCAGCGTATCAGCACTGCATTCCCATCATCTCTCGTCGATGTCGTCGTCATCGTCGTCGTCGCGCTGTCGGTCGTACCTTGGGAGTCTGAGACTTGACCTTGCCTGCATTTCATCAGCAAATTGTGCGGCGACGCAGTCGAGAGTCGAGACATACCGGCACGGGCAAGAGAACCGTGAACTTTACCCATATTGATGGATTTGTGTTGTCGTGATGATCGGTGTGGTTGAGAGCTGCGAAGTCGAGAGGGGCGGGCTAGGCAGGATAGGTTTTTCTGAATTCGGGTGGGAATTGTGTGGGAGGCGAAATGCAGGGTCACGTGAAGCATTCAAGGGTGTGGCTCGGGGCAATGTGGTTCCGTGAGTCATGAGGAGATTATGTCAGCTATTTTCTGCGCTACCCGCACGTGTGGCACGTGGCGCCTCGAGCAAGACGCGAAATCTCTACCAGGGACGGAGTACTATGATACTATCTACAAGTACACTTACGATCAATTGACGTTATTGACTGACGTCGAGCTTGGACGCTATTGACTCGACGTCAGTCAATAAGTCGATGTGATGTACCTGACCACTGGCTTCATTGATATCCACCAACTTTGTATTTCATGCGCCTGAGCCTGGGCTGGCAACAATGTTTGGAATGATGCTCAAAGCTGGTAAGCCAAGCCATCAGCCCACGCGTCTGTGTGCTGTAATGAAGACTGGCACATCACAGATAGGTAGCTTTTCCAGTATGGTCTGTTAGTTCTCTCATCAGCTTCGCTGTTGCCGGGTTGCCAAGAACAACAATTCCCTATTCTATCAGTGACGTCACCCCCCTGAAGATTGAATCGCTCGATCACTGACTTCGGGGCAGAAGCTCCCCAATGACAACATGTACTGAACCACCCACTTGCCGGCAATCCGAGTGTCACTTCGGATAAAGACCATAATCAATATGAATACTGAAGTTCCCGCCTTCTCCTTGTCCATGTACAGCAAAGTTCCAGATCATGGAGCCATCAGCCCAACCTCCAAAAGCTGATACGAGGCTTCCTCGCAAATCGGGTGTCGTCCCACCGAAGACGCTGCGCGATCGGCTCTTGCATCGTCTCCCACGATACACCGGCCCATATAATGTGGGATATATGGATATCGAGGTTCCGGCGCGGGAACCACGTCCGGTCTCTGGCTTGAAGCGCGGGGGCAAGCCTGTCTTGCGACTGGACACTGTGCTCATGGCCATCTACTATCCGGCCGAGATTCGCGAAGACTTCAAGACGTCGGATGGCAAAGAAGAGTTGCATCGCATCGACTGGATGCCGCGTCCCCGGTTTGCGACGTCAAAGGGATATGCCAAGATGATGAACCTACCGTGGCCGCCGGTGACGGGCTACTTGGCTTCGACAACACTGTTCACAAAGCTGCCCGCGTTCCGCAACGCGAAGCTAGCGCAACACTGGCCCGAAGATATGAAGAATGATTCGGGGCCTGGCGGGCAAGCTGCGCGTGAAGAGGAGAGTCGAACAGAGACGAACCCCAAGTTCCCTGTGATCATCTTTAGCCATGGTCTGGGTGGCTCACGGCTGTGCTACAGTGCCATCTGCGGCGAACTTGCTAGCTTTGGCTTTGTTGTGGTGGCGCTGGAGCACAGAGATGGCAGCGCAGCCAGGACATACGTCAGCCTGCCGGGCAACATTGAAGCAAATGAGATTGAGTCCTCAACTGCGCGGATCGTCGCGAACAATGACGACGACAAGGAACATGGGAATAAACGTGTGAAAAGGAGAAAGAAACAGGAGCTCAACCCATACTACGTCGTGGACTACATTCTCCCCAAGGACAACGCGCAAGATACATCGCCACATAATCCCAAGGGTGTTGACCATAAACTCCGAACGGCTCAAGTTGCCTTGCGGTTAGAGGAAATCAAAGAAGCGTTCCACGTTCTTGAGCTGCTCAACCAAGGCGGCGGCGAAGAAATTGCCAGAATCAACCTACGCAAAAAGGGCAACATCGGGTCAAGCTCGCTCGGCTTAAAAGGCGTCGACTGGGACGATTGGAAAGACAGCATGTTCCTCGATGGTGTCACCATCATGGGCCACTCCTTTGGCGGAGCGACAACGTTCCAGGCATGCCGCGAGGACCAGCTGAGCTGGATAGGTCAGGGCGTGGCACTTGATGCATGGGGTAATGGCACCCCTGTAGTTGGTGATGCACCGGAGGAGAAAGTGTCCAAGCCCATCATCTCCCTATCCTCAGAGGCCTTCATCCACTGGAAGAGTAACTTTGACCGCATTGTGGGCATCTGCGGTGAAGCGCGTGATGCAAGACAGCTGTGCTGGATGCTGACCATTGTTGGGTCGACGCACTTGTCCATGAGTGACTTCTCCGTCCTCTACCCAAACTGGATGTCGTTCTTCATGAAGTCCATGGTCAATCCAGAGCGCGCATTCTACTTGACAATTGCGGCTACACTCGAATTTCTGGACACGACGCTCCCTCCCCAGCAGACCAAGTACAACACGTGGCTGAATGAGCAGCTCCTTGAGGCAGGTGACCAGACTAAGCCTGACGAGACACTGTTCCCGGACCACGCCCCAGATGATAAGTGGGTTGCCGTGCGACTCAAAATCCCAAATGAATTCTGGGCACGCATCCGGGCCTGGTTCAGGCGATTAAGGGCACGGGCTCTGTGCAGGGCAACTGACGAGTTAGATATGGTGAATGGGCTGCGAGACTTCAGTGAGCAACCAGAGATTTGGACGCACTTGCGACCGACCAGGAGTCAGGTAGACGCGCATATGCGAAGGGCCAGTAGTACTGGGCAGGGGCAGAGAAGCTCGCGGGCCTCGAAATGAACGGCTAGACAAGAGATGATACCCCATAGATAATGTTCATTATAATTAAATGGCTTGCGATGAGTGACTCCAGGGTAGTTGGGTGTCAATATGCGCGACCCGGCAGTTCGATGTGTCTGACGTCGATTGAGTGCTAATTAATACCTAAGCAACAAAAGACTGGACCTCGTCGTTTTGGCCAGCCAGTCAATATCGATAATTAGGACCTGATTACTTACGTCCCTGACCTAACCTAGCCCCCAACTTGACTTGTTCCTGGTCATGATCGAATGCACGGGGACCAGTCGGCACATCTACACACACATCGGACTTGCATTTGACATTTGACTCACTCTTTGCCTCGGAGCGCAACGACTGGAGTCCCCACGCATGACGGTTCCAGTTCCATTCATTCCCAATGGCCATGCGTTGCCCCACCCGAAGAGCCTGGCTCGATGCAAAGACCCAATGCGCGTCACAGAATGTCGCCGCTATCGGGGTGACTTGTTCGTTGCTGCCCCTCCACTACACCAACTTTAACCCCCCGCAGTCCGACTCACTCCCAATTGACCAAGGACACTCAGAAAATTTGGAAATTTGACCTCTCGCCATCAAAACCCATCTGGCCTCATCTTCCGTCTTCGTGCCACCGCCAATTTCCTTTGCCAACAGAGATTGCGCATCAGGACCTCGACCCTCGATCGATCACCACCAATACCACACAACAACACGCGAGATCAACGACGCAATGTGCGAGAACGGAGAATCCAACGGCGTGGCTGCCCACGGGCCCACGACCTCGAATGGCTCTCACCCTGTCCAGGGCCAGCCCAAGTCCTCGCCTTACCAGTCTGTGCAGGACTACCTATCGAACGTCGGCAGGTACAAGATCATCGAGAGTACCCTCCGTGAGGGAGAGCAGTTCGCCAACAGCTTCTTCGATACCGAGACCAAGATCAAGATGTACGTGCGCCCGGGGTCACTCTCGGAGTGCGCCCAAGAGTTGCAGAATTTAGTTGTGGTGCTGACGATTGCAATAGCGCCAAGGCTCTTGATTCGTTCGGCGTCGATATGATCGAGCTCACGAACCCTTGCAGCTCGGAACAATCGTTCCAAGACTGCAAGACCATTGCCAACCTGGGTCTCAAGGCAAGTAGGAGAATGGCCTGATTCGTAAGATAGTGTGCTAACAATGTCACAGGCCAAGATTCTCACACGTTTGACCACCCAATGCATGTACTCGGTTCACAACTAACGCCAAACAGACGTTCGTTGCCACATGGATGACGCCAAGAAGGCCGTGAGTTCATTCCGCATCCACGAGGCTGCTTTCCGGGCGAAGGCTCACACGGTTGAATTTAGGTCGAGGCCGGAGTCGACGGTGTGGATCTTGTTATCGGAACTTCCAGCTTCTTGCGCGAGTACAGCCACGGCAAGAGCATGGCGATGATCCAGAAGACTGCACTCGAGGTGATCGAGTACCTGAAGGGGTCCGTAAACGCTTTGCAGATTCAGATTCGGCACCAAGGCTGACTAACTTGACACGACAGGCAAAATGTTGAGGTCCGATTCTCCTCGGAGGATTCCTTCCGTTCCGATCTCGTCGACATTCTTGCGCTCTACAAGGCCGTTGATGGCGCTGGTGTGCACCGCGTTGGTATTGCCGACACTGTGTTAGTTTGGTCCTCAAGTGGTGTGGTGACAAGTTGCTAACAATCAGCAGTGGCGGCGGTATGTCTTGCGTCCACGCATTTTAGCTAGCCGTGATACCACGGCGGCCGCTCGGCATTTGGATCTGTACTGACCCCTGTGCTTAGCTACCCCTCGTATGGTATACGATCTCGTAAGGACACTTCGCGGTAAGTGAACAACAGCAGGCTTTACACAAGCGTTCGGCAGACTGATTCATTGTACAGGTGTCGTCGGCTGTGACATTGAGTGCCACGTGCGTCCCAGGAACCCAATTGGCCTCTGGCACGATACTAATTATTGATTAGTTCCACGACGATACTGGGTGCTCGGTCGCAAATGCCCACAGCGCTCTCGAAGCTGGCGCCACCCATGTGGACACCTCCGTCCTCGGCATTGGTATGCTCCTCCATTTCGTTGTAAATTCCGGATAGAGCTAACACTGTTCCCCTAGGCGAGCGCAACGGCATCACACCTCTGGGTATTTTATCATGGAAACCAAGCCCCAATTGAACTGTCACTGACCCCACCAGGTGCCTTCATGGCCAGAATGGTTGTCACCGCCCCCGAGTATACCAAGTCCAAGTACAACCTGAAGGAGCTCAAGGCCCTTGAGACTCTGGTTGCCGACGCGGTCCAAATCAACATTCCGTTCAACAACCCCATCACGTAAAACGCTCTCTGCTGAAATCCGCGAATGAATGAGGCTGACAAACTCCCAGGGGCTTCTGTGCTTTCACCCACAAGGCTGGTATCCACGCCAAGGCTATCCTGGCCAACCCTTCGGTAAGAACATGGAGCCAAGACAACAGAGCAATCGGAACCCGAAGACTGACCGTAAACTAGACCTACGAGATTCTCGACCCCGAAATCTTCGGTCTTTCCCGCTACGTGTCCATCAACAGCCGCATGTAAGTTATACCAACAACTGTCTCACATTCGATTTTGACTAACGTTTTTTTCAGCACCGGCTGGAATGCTGTTCGCTCGAGAGCTGATCAGCTTGGCCTCTCCATGACTGACGAACAGGTTAAGGAAGTGTATGTTATCCGTTCCTTGCCGTTTCTTGGATGTATGTGGCTAACATGAGTGCAACAGGACCGCCAAGATCAAGCAAATGGCCGATATCCGACCCCTTGCCATTGATGACACGGACAGCATCCTTCGCTCGTTCCATCTTGAGTTGCAGAAGGCATAGAAAAAAGTCTGTCGAGGGAGTTGGGAGTGATCTGTTCAAACATATGGCGTCGGAGTACCATAAAATGTCGCTTACGAGTATCTGTTCATTGGATTTCAAGCAAGAACGTTCGAACATTTCTTGTCCCTTGTGGCCACGTCTGAGATTCTGGAACGCCAGTGTGATCAAGCCGTGGCCTGATCCACGCGTGCTCTTGGTGGCAATACAATCGTGTACACGGGGGCTGACGTGTCGAACGCAAAATATGTCGTCTCGCCCCGTGAGCCACCAGGCTTGGTCAGTTGTCTTCTTCAAGAGCGATCACAGGTATGTGATGCACAGTCAGGGCTGTTGACAATGATCGCTAGCCCAGGATTTTAAGAGAGGTTATTATTGAAATAAGGACGGCTCTCAAGTCCTTACCACTCGATCACTTCTCTGAGAACCCAGCTGGCAGCCATTGACGCCCCCGTCACAATCTATTTATGGTGGTGTCGAGCTCGCCAATCAGACAGCGCGATGACACCCCAAGGTCCCGGATGCGGCTAGACGATCGGGAGCGCCCAGGGCCTAGGCTCTAATCAGGGCGATAACACGACGATACACTTACAAGACAAGCATATGAAGGTGGTAATTGGGGGGAGGGAAATTCACGCATAGCCCAACAGCAGAGCTCATCCTTTTCATAGCAATGCTACTAATTACGAAGAACGCGAGGCTGAAGCCCGGGAGGAGCAGAGTGTTGCATTGAGCTGATGTGCAGGCTGCGTGCGTGCGTCTTGGACTGAGAAATTCAGGATGTTGTCGCGCCAAGACCGTGAATACGAATCCCGCCCCCCGCAAGCAGCAGTGAGCTGCTGCGCTCTCTCGTTCAACTTCAAACCAAAGGACTGGACCTCGTATTGTGATACAGTCTATCAATACGTACTTACTTGCATCTATTATAGCTCAACCCTTCTCTTCTCTTCCTCTCGCGCTTTGAAAATGGTTGGTATAACTCACTCCGTGGCCGCATCCACCAAACCCCCGCCTACTACCTGAGCTACTAGGCCATCATCTTCCCTTCACTTTACTTTTGCTCGTCGCCGCCAAGTTTTTCTCGCCGCATTGCACTCATTCAGCTGACAGTGAATCGGGTCATTGTATGCGTCGACTCGCTTCCGAAACCGCCCAAGCCCAATATTTCACACTCTCGTTCATGACCACGCCGCCACGCACGACCAGGAAAAAAGGGCACCTGAAGTGGACTTCACGATGGCCGCAACCGCGACTCGGAGCCCCGCGAGGCCAAACCGGTCCAACAGTCTGCAGCGCATGCTCGAGCTGGAACAGGAGTGCATGGTAAGAGTCATCCCTCTTCGGCCATGACATTCGTTGACCTATTTCTTTCTAGCGCGATCGCCGCACGCACATTGAGCGCCGCCAAGTGTCTCCCGAGTCTCACGGGACTCCAGTCTCCCTGCAGCTGCCACCCATTGATACTGGAACTTCGACCTTTAATCCCGCACAGATGTTTGCGACTATCCCCACGCGCATGAGCTCCGATGAGAGCCAGGAAAAAAGGCTTGCGTCGGCTCATGGAAGTCCCAAGCGCGTGGCTTTCAGCACAGTAGAGGACGTCGTGGTGGATGACCGCAACGAACTGTGCCAATCGCCCAGCTGGGAGGCGTACGGTCGAAGAAAAAAAGAGAAAAAGGAAAGGGAGCTCGCAGAAAGAGAGACGAACAGAGCCCAAAGGCGCAAGCTCTGCAAGGCACCGCCTTCTCCCTCGACGCCGCTTGTAGAGAAGGCTGGGCAAACCCAGACAGGCGCATGTATGTCTCAAACATCTCCCATCCCTCGACCCCGACCACGTCAACAAGCAGCCACGAGCGAGCGCCCTAACAGTGTCGTGGGTTTATCTACCCCAAATTTGCCCGCGGCACTGGACAGCAGCGCGAAGCCTCGCGGTCGGTCCAGCTCCTTCTCCTCGCTTTTCAGGGCTCCCTTTGAGGTACGACGAGCTTCCGTCGACACAGACAACCGCGACGGCTTCATTGGCGGGATCAAGCTCGAGCAACACCGCCTGGCTGCGCACCAAAAGATCTTGGAGGATCAAGCAGCCGAAGCCAGGAAGACGGCGCAAAAGAATAGAAAGCGCTCAGAGAGCCCACTGAGGTTCCTGGTGCCCAGGAGCGAGCCAAAGGAGACGCGAGCGTACCCGCCCATTGCGATTCACACGACCGGACACCAAGCCCTCATTTCCCAAGACGACGGTATGATGCGAAAGTGGAAGGCCCGCGTGGGCTTGAGGTCAAGGTCCCGGGAGCCTTCGCCCAACGGCGGCCAGAAGCTTGCCAAGCTGCCAGCGGCAAAGAGACCACAAATCTCAGCCCCCGTCATGACAAGTTCATCGACGCCAGACGTCTCCTCGAATGCCGTCCGACTTCCTAGCAGCAAATCGACACCTAATATCAACAGCCCGACCGTCGTGCAGAGGATCCACGGTCAGGTTGACGATGAAAAGATGGATATGCTCACGGTAGATCCGGCTCGCCACCCAATCTTTGACGAGGGCGGCACCGGCTCAGCCTCTGAGCGCTCTTTTATGACGGTTCCAGAGTCACCTCCTGCGCCCCCGAGACGCAGCTCCAAGCGAAAGTCAATAGTGAACGCAGGAGACTTGGAGAGCCCAGTGGCACTGGTGTCGTCCCAGACGCTGCCTGTAGCGAAACCGTCGACGGAGGTAGAAGAGCGGCCAAAGCGGTGGACCACGTCTGATCCGCCCAGCATCCCATACGACTCGGTGAACCCGAGCACAGAGAGCCTGTCAGCAAATCACCAGCAAAGAAAGACGTTTAAGGAAGCGGCTCGTGCTGCGTTTAGTGCCCATACAGCGCTCTCACCACCGGTCATGCCAGCTGCCGCCGCTGACCGTCCCGGCAGTCGATCGCGCTCGCCTACCACGCGAACCTTGCGGAACACTGACGAGCGCGTCCTCCCCGCCGACAAGTACAATCGACTGAGAGGAGGAACATTTGGAAAGAATGGCCATATGCCGGCCATCCAAGACTGGAGGACAAGCTGCGCGATAGCACCGCCGACGCCCCCCTACCACTCTTCTGAGGACTCGGCCTCGGATGGGTTCCGTTCCCCGGGCGAGCATGGTACACCAGACACATCTAGACCGCAGTCTGAGCGAGGCATGTTCCCTAGCTTTGGAGAGGATCGAAAGAAGGGGCGCCAATTCCCGGTGCTGCCATCCCCAGCGTTCTCCCTCGACGAGAGTCGCCAATCGAACCAGCCGTCACCGCTGGAACTCGATCCTATCCAGGCCGCCGCGCTCAAGGTGATGGCCGCTTTCCCCGACTCGAACGCGTGCAGGAGCCAGAAGCCACGCCGCGCTGGGGATGAACATCAGGAACCGGCGCGTATCAACACAGCCGTTGCCCGGGACCAAGATCCGGCGTCGAAATCGCCTCCTCTCAGAGAGCTACTCATGGCGCGCGACGAGACGTCTGTGGTGGTCCCTTGGCCCGCGACATATCTTGAAGCGGCCAGGAAAGCCGCGCCATCTGCGCAGGCGCCTCTCAAGACCTCGCACACTGTGGCACCCCAGCCTCTGCCGATACCGCGAGACCCGATTGCCAAGATGTTTGTCGAGTGCTGCGAATGCAAGTACTTTCATGATATGCCGAGCAAGCTGTACGAGGCCATGGCCAACCCGGACGGTGTGGTTGCCCTGGGTGATGATGTGAGGTTTGCGGGCACCGTGTCCATGACGGTCAAGTGCCCGTGGTGCACGCATGAGATGAGCACCAAGTGCTGCGCAGGGTTGGCGGCCATGGTTCACGTTAAGGAGAGGTTGCATTGAGCGTTTGGCATTTATTCAGAGCCTTGTCATATTGGTGGAACGACCGCCCTTTGATACTTCTCTTTGTCTATAATTATACCTCGCATCTTCGGTAGAGCAATGGATATCTAATGCATAATGAATTGCAGCGCGTTTCGGTCTGAAGACGTATCCGATACAGACAGGGGACGTGTACGTACCAAGTAGACGTGCAGTCTGCAGATGTTATCAGACGTTCGGGCGGGGAAGCTTCAGCTGCCTTGAACATCACGCATCTCCCAGTGCCAGTAGCCGACACAAGGATCAACTGCCAATGCTACGGTGGGATAGTAGATCAACTGCCAATGCTACGGTGGGATAGTAGATCAACATCTGGCAATATTGTCAATCACCAAAAACACCGCTCGAAATGGCTGTCAGCGAGGTCCAAGTCTTTAGGCTGGACATCGCGTCCCAGTTCCATCACCTGACAGATCGCGAAAAACGATATGCGCATCACATGGCTCGGTAAGCAAGCGAGCGGTAGCCTGGAATACACCAAGGTGCTCAACATCAATTCTAGTGCTGCCTGGTTCGGGACAAGAATCATCCTCCGACAGGTTTCTCCCGAATCGCCCGCCATCTTCGACTTCATACTCGAGCTACATCGCACCTGCTCTGGAGCCTGGGGTTCACTGATAGGGCCAGACGTCAGCAGCGAGGACATCCGACGCCTGCTGACGTACGCTGCTACTTTTCTCTCCAACGTGGGGAACTTCTATGTACGTCTGGGCGCTCAGATTTGAAAGCGCATAGTCACACGCAGCGTTGACTCTCACAGGGTTCCGGTGACCAAAAGTTCGTCCCCGGGGTAGAACGCACCGTCCTCGAGGCACTAGCTACCAGATCTCCCGTGTTGACAAGCTTATATGAGGAGATATCCGAGCAAATAGAAGCCAGACCACCTTTCAGCCTCGGTTACCCAAGTGAGACGGCGCAGAGCAGCTATTATCCCGGGGGCCTAATCAGCGAGTCAGACATCACTCCAGTGTCAAAGATCCTCGAACAAAATTCCGTGTTTCCGGAGAACACCAGACTTCAAAGAAAGGCGGATGGCGCTGGATTGGAAGTCCTCCTCGCTTCCGTTCATGACGGAGAGATTGCTCGATTCCCCCTTCCCGACGGTAAAGGGTCCGTGAGACTCGTCGGTGGAGATCACTCAACCGAACTTGAGCGAGTGTGTGATGAGCTAAAGAAAGCGTCAAAATACGCGGCGAACGATCTACAAACACAATTCCTCAATGCGTATGTTGAAAGCTTCCAAAGCGGCAGCCTGGACACGTACCGCGACTCCCAACGGCTTTGGGTAAATGACAAGGCGCCCAGGGTGGAGAACATCTTTGGGTTCGTCGAGCCATATCGCGATCCGCATGGCATCCGAGCAGAATTCGAAGGTCTTGTGGCTATCGCAGACGACGAAGAAACCAGACTCTTGTCCAAGCTAGTGGAGAGCTCGTCGACCTTCATCCGCCGGCTGCCCTGGGCCACACCAGAGAATGATGGTAAAGGGCCGTTTGAGAAGAATCTATTCGAGCCGCCAGACTTCTCCAGCATTCACTGTTAGTGCTGGATGAGTATTGTGTTGTGCATTGCTTACGATACATAGCGCTTGCGTACTGCTCGAGCATCATATTCCCAGGAATCAACCTACCAAACGTTGGTGTACATGCAGACATTGTTGACTGGCTTCGTGACTAAAAACCCATCACAGTACAACGATATTCGGCAGGAGGATGGATTCAAGAATGTGATTATCGCGAATCGAATGGTCACCGAAAGCCAAGCCCAGCAGTATCCCTTCATTGACGCTTCCGAGGCCGAACAATTCAAGAAGCATAAGTACCCAGCGTATTACTGGTGGGTCGTACTCCACGAGCTGCTCGGCCATGGTACAGGGAAGATGATGGTGGAAGGGGTGGACGGAAGTTTCAATTTCGATGTCGAAAATCCGCCCATGAACCCAATCACTGGAAAACCCATTACGTCGTGGTACAAGCCAGGTCAAACGTGGACTGGCGAATTTGGTGACTTGGCAACCACTGTTGATGAATGCAGGGCGGAACTCGTGGGTGCCTATTTGATGGACGACCTGGAGCTTCTTGAGATGTTTGGCTTCAATGATGACTCCGAGATCCGCGCTGAAGACCGTGAGCGTGTCCTGAGTGCGGATAATATGGATGACTGACATGAGTTTTGTAGTGACCTACAATCTGTACCAGCAGTTAGGTACTGATGGTTTGCGAGGACTTTCCAACTTCAACGTTGATAGCGGCGTGAGTACACCATGTCCTGGTCAAGATTTCTGCTTTGCTAACATCTGCCGCAGAAATGGGGCCAAGCCCACAGTCGTGTAAGTCTTACCCAATGTAGATGAAGACATACGTGCTAACTCTCAAATAGGCACACTTTGCTATGTTGAAGTGCTTGCTACAGGACGGCGGCGGCGTCATCGTCATCACCCACAACAAGCCAAAGAAGAGTCTGACGGTTCAGGTAGACCGTTCCAAGATTCGCACGCATGGGAAGCAAGCCTTAGGAAAGATGCTCCTGCATCTGCACATGTTCAGATGCACAGCTGACTCAAAAGGCTGTCGGGCGTACTATGAGAACCTGTCGAGGGTGAACGGGGAATATGTCGACTGGCGGGAGACAGTGCTTGCAAATAAGCCCCCGCCCCTTGTCTTCGTCCATGCAAACACGTTCCTGGCAGAGGATACCGTCTCATTGAAGGAGTACGAACCAACAGTCGAAGGCATCATTGAGAGCTGGGCGCAGCGGAAGGTCTGAGCTAGGATACACGAGGTCTACATTTCATTTCTACAAGTTGGGCTGAATTCTAAGTACTAGTACACTCAGGACCTCCCCTGGTGAAGGGCAAGAGCGTATTGCATAATCTGGAACACAGTCTGAATCAATCCCAATACAATGCTCACTGAACCAATAATGAGGACGCTCCAGAACGCGAGCCAAGTGGTCGAATCGCGCTTATCTCGCCATAGCTGTCGAATGGAGCGAGGCTTCTTGTTTGAAGCGTAGCTGGCCAGTCGGACGATTCTGCTGCGAAGGTGCGGAAAGTCGCCAGCCACGTCGTACTCTTCTCGCTCAACCAGAGCAATGGGACAGTTGAGACTCTTCTTGCCGCATATCAGGGACAGGAAAGAGTCATGCCCTTCAGGAGGTATGCGTGCAAACGGCTGCAGCTTTCGGAACAGACTTCTCGATCGCCGGCTCTGACCAAAGAGCAAGCGATAGGAGAGTAGAATCTCCCGAAGCAGCTCCGTAACATCATTCTCAGTCGCCCAGGGTAGTGATCCTGGTAGAGTCAACCCGCATCGGTGAATAGCGCTTCCACCTTGGGCCGTTGGGCTCTGTAATTGAAGATTCGAAACACAGAAAGAGGGATATCGATAGAGAAAGAGAGTGCCGGAATGTCTGTCCAGTTCCAGATGGCAGGAGATCGAGTCGACCCACCGAAGTTTGATGCCGCAGATCTTGGTCAATATGTGTGCGTTAAGTTCTTTAGTGATGATTTGCTTCGTAACGTTAAACAGTTGCCTGTCATCCGCGTCGTCAAAGGCACAGTATTGTGGCGGCGGGAGCATCATGCCAAACCCAAGGAGAAAGCTGGGAAGGTCATATTTGCCCGAGATAGAGGACTGGCTGAGCCGCAGCCGCGCTTCGCCCTGATACTTGTCCGTCTCATCGAGAATGTTGAAATCTCCGGTGGTACAAGATGTAGCTTGGGGCTTGTAGAGCATTGTCTGCCAGCCCAGAATTGAGAAGACAAGTTCCTTGGCTGACTGATAGGCCTCATAATTGTCCTTGATGGACAGAATGCCGTGTTGGACAAGTGTGTCCGTAATGCCGTCGATGGTCTTCGGCTCCGGTACCAAAAGAAGCTCTTTGACCTTGTTCCACAAGGGAAGGAAGTATGTGTCCAATTCCGCTTCCTTGTCGCACCGCATATTCGGAAGAGACAGAAACAGACGCTGTGGCTGGCTTCGGGTCTGTTGGAAAAGCCACCAGCGATACCAAGGAAGATCGGCGAAAGTAGGATCTTGAGTAGATTCAACGCGGATAGTCGTGCTTCTCGATTCTGATAAGGACATTTCTGACCATTGGAAATCAGTTATTTGGCGGAGATCCTTTGAATTGAGGACACTGTACCGAAAGACGCATCGCTCGAGCTGGCCATTATGTATGGTAGCCTGAGTAGGGCGGTAAAGACGGATCATGGCACGTAAGCTGGGAGGGAAAGGGGCCTTGTACTCCGTAGTCCGTACTGCCAACTGGATCATTCAGAGATATCTCTGTTCCGCCAGTAGGGTCACCGAGTTGCCTGAGGTGAGGCGGCTCTGACATGGACTGGAGGCTGTGACCTGCAACCTGTGACCTGACCAGTCCCCCGGGTCTGGGCTCCAGGATGTCCATGTCCCTTTCGGCCCGTGCGCCCTCCCGTCTGAGCGGGAGCTACAATGTACATAGGCGCCCGTGGCTTGCTGGCAGCTGCAGGCTTGCCTCACAATTACAGCCTTACAGGGTGACTTCATTCGCTGAGTTTAGTAGGTGTGGGTTCCACTCGCACCTTCCCCCGACTTGTTCAGGTCACCAACATCAACTTGCAGTCTCACATTTCAGTGTGGCAAGAGCCACAGAGAGATGTAGAATGTGCAGGTTTCCCCGCTCGGCCGCTTTCCAGAGTTTCACAGCATTTGCTTCCTCCTATCAACCTCTTCTATTCAAAGACGAAGCCGCGCGGCTGCACGGGAGAGAGCCGTGATGGTCGAAAAGTGAGTCCCGGCTGAAAACTTGGAGCCACGAAGGAGAGAGTTGCTGATATCAGTAGACTCAGCCGGTCGCCAAGCCCACTATGGCTTCAAGCCTTGGAAAAATATCGAGAAGAATTACAGGCAGCCGACGATTATCAAGCAATCCAGAAAGTCCACACACTCGAGGAACTGATCGACTCCTTCTCCTCCTTCCACGGCGCCGTACCCAACACGCACGCTGGAGTAATTTCTCTTCAAAAAATTGCACCGAGGCTGAAATTTGTCGACGACTTTTCAGCGGTACTGGCCTTGTGTTTCGGCGCCAATACCGCGTTGACAGCGGCTGTCTGGGGCAGCATACGCATGATCCTTTCACATGCCTCCTCCGCCGCGGAGACACTCAAAGACGTTCTAGACATGCTGGAGGAGCTAAGTCTGACTCTTCCAAGGCTCCAGGTTTACGAACAGACCGTGCCGCTGAACCGCCCACTCCAACAGGCCTTGTTGGACGTGTATTGCGAGATCATCTGCTTCTATGCTAGGGCTATTCACTTTCTCCGCAGCAATCCCAACTTGGTCCTCAGAAAGAACGCATGGCAAACCTTTCGGGACGACTTTTCGCGGACAAACATGCGCATCAAGCGCATGTCCTCAAGCGTGGAGAGCGAGGCCGACATGGCGCGAATGCGCAAGGATGAAACCCAGTACAAGGAAGTATTGCAACTCTCGAATGCGATGAAAGTGAAACCTTCAAATAAGCCTGAGCGAATCTGGTACAACAACATACCTTTCGCCGCGAATACCAAGTTTAGCGGCCGCCACGATATCTTGAACGCGGTTGGCGAGGCCTTGGTGCCGGAAACCACAGCATCTATGCTCAAATCAATAGCACTATTTGGTCTGGGCGGTGTCGGCAAAACGCAGATTGCGGTCCAATACGCGTATCAAAATATGGATAAGTTTGACATTATCCTATGGGTTGCAGCTGATAACGCCATTTCGATTGCGCAGAGCTTTCGTACGATAGCAGAAGGACTCGGCCTGGTGGGCAGTGTCGAGGAAGTCAAAGACGCCGCCGTGTCCATATATAAGGTGAAAAGCTGGCTGGCGACAACAGGTTTGTAACCCGAGACGCGCAAGTATCAAGTGTTGCACCCGTCGCCTGACAGCTGCAGAGTCTACCTACCTTATCATATTCGACAACGCGGACGACCTCCCTGCTCTGAAGACAGCGTGGCCAGGCACCAGCCACGGATCGGTCCTTCTGACAACTCGAGACTTTACCGTGGCTACCTCTCTACTGACGCAATATGTGCAAGTCAATGCGCTAGATGACCAGGATGGTAGCAAATTGCTTTTGAAGGCACTTGACCTGGACACCACCTCGCCCGACGACGAAAAAAACGCGTTGGCAATCAACAAGATCTTTGGCGGACTGCCTTTGGCTCTGGCACAGGTCGGCGGATTCATTAGGCAAAGAAGGATGTCCCTGAAAGAGTTCTTACCGCTTTACGACCGTCATTCAGAGAAGATCGATGCCCGAAAAGCGCCTGGCAGTGATTACGAGCATACACTAAGTACGGTGTGGGATGTCTCCTTCACAAAGTTAACCAGCATCTCTATTCAACTCCTGAACTTGCTGTCATTCTTTGACCCAGATGGCATCTCTGAGGAAGTTTTGCTGCGAGGGTCCCAGGGCATTGCAGATGAGTTCTCCTTCCTGTCTGACGAAATGGAGTAAGGAAAACAACTATCCCTTCCGGGGCTTCGAACCTTTTCGCTGATGTCTTATTCTCAGCCTCGGCGATGCATCAGAAGATCTCCTCCGAGCCGCCCTCGTCAACCGGACAGGCGAGTCAGGAGTACTTTCGATTCACCGTCTGGTTCAGTCGGCGGCCCAGAAGCGCCTGAGCGAGTCGGAGAGCATCAGGTACTTTGATGCTGTAGTCCACATGCTCTGCTGGGGATTCCCAGACCACTCGAGCACCGACATTGGTCATCAAATCGCAGCTTGGACTCAATGTGAGAAGTGTCTCCCACATGTGAACCGTCTTGTCCATCTCGTCAATTCTAGGGGAAATTACTCAGGAGATCGACAGAAGTACGCTGATCTTCTTCTGCGATGCAGTTGGTGAGTCTGCTTCAATCACTGTCATATCCTGTCACTGATGCGTGTCTACACAGGTACCTGTACGAGAGTGAAATGTACAACATCGCTAGAACAATGGTTGAGCAAGCAATTTCGACATTCCAAGTCAGTACGGGCCTCTATTATGCAAGCGCCATCGATCTAAGCGGCCTGATCCTCTTGGATCTGGCACAGCCTGCCCAGGCCTTGAATCCCTTCATGCATGCTCTGGAGATACGCAAGGCAATCCTCGGGCCCGAAGACCCTTTTGTTGCCTATAGCCAGAACAATGTCGCTCTTGCATATACTGAAATGGGCGAACTGGAGCTCGCCTTTGCGGCACACCAGGAAGCAATTCGTCTCAGGCTCAAGGCCAACAGCGACAGGATCGGTAACTCTTACAGCAATATGTCGAGTCTCCTTCTTCGAATGGGTCGCCCCGAAGAAGCGGAGGAGATGCTGTCAAGGTGCCCTTCTCTGAAAGATTTTACTGATGAAACCTTCCTCAGCACTGGAAATCCGCGTTTTTCAGGCGACATGGTCTTGCTATCCCGTATTCGCCTTGCACAGGGGCAACCGACGGATGCCTTGAGACTGGCATCAAAGGCTCTATCTTTTCGTCGAAAGCTGCTCGGAAACAAACTCAAGACTTGCGACTCGCAGTACGATGTCGCATGTATGCTACTGAAGGAGGGTCATGAGAACTCGGCGATGTGAGTGGTTGGTTCACTGTAAGAAGCACACATAGATGCTAACTCACCATGCAGACAACTCCTCGAAGAAGTAGTCAATATGACCGAGACCTTTGCAGAGGGAGACGGCCAGCGAGCTCGAGCCCTGTACAAGCTCGCTGAAGTCTACAAAGACAGGGATATGCAGGCTGAATCGGCTACGTGCAAAGAAAAGGCAGCAACTCTGCGAGCGACGTTGAGGCCAGAACTCAAGGATGCCCCGTTTGAGGAGGCCGAATTCTCCAAATTGTGTCTATGGATGCTATGGTAGCTGAGCGCAGCATCGATACCCAAGGCCCCCGTGGTTTGATCTGAGATCTAACTATCGTTTGTTGGAGAACATAGGGCCACCGGATATAGCCAGGGGCAGGAGAATGCAAACACAATAGAAGCGTCAGCTACATCCGTCGATGGTCCATGTCAAAGTGTTTCGCCAGGGCACATTCTTTGTTGTCAAAACTAAAACAGGACTGCCCTCCTCGAAGCAGACAAGGCAGTCGACGCAGACCGGGCCCCATGCTCAGGGCGGTTGAACCTTATGACATTCTGAGTTTTTTTGCAAGGTGCGGTGAACGACAAAGACGCAAAAAGAGAAAACAATTTGACCCTCGCTCACCGACTCCACAAGACCAATGTTCCTGAATAGAGAAAGGAAGAAAGTCGGCTGGCTACCCCAACTTGCATTGGTCCCTATGATGCCTCGGAATGCGACACGCGAGACCCTCAAAGCCCAAACGGCCAGGTCTCATCGTATTCCGGTGGGTTCTCCGGTTGGTGAGTTTCCATGGCCTTGACCGCCGTTGTCTCATCGAACCACATCAGACCGTCAAACTGCTGCGGCAGCACTGCAGATGAGTAGTGCGACTGTCTTTCGGTTTCTGGACGATATACAACGCCGATGAACCTCTCCAGTCTCTTTTTAGCCAGTGCATCTCTCAATTCTTTGTTGCAATGCCCCTCGCGAAGGTCGATCGCAAAGTTCTTCAGCCCAGTGGCATGCATGATCTGCTCGTAGCTGTTGCTGATACCAGGGTTGACACGCATGACGCACATGTCAGAGTCCCAGTGTTTCGCAGCCGCGACGGTGCCAGTGTTGCCGCTGCAACCGATGTTCAGAGCCTCCTCTTCGCCAAAGGCCTCCTTGCACAGCTGGCCGATGTTGTGCTCCTCCCGCCCCCAGCCCATGCTGGTTGCCCGAGCGTCACCAACATGGCTGTTGTGGGCCCACACGATGGCCTTGGAGCCTGGACCCCGATGCTTGAGGATGCGGACCAAGGTCTCAAACATGTGCGAGTCGCGCAGATTCCATGACTCGTCTCGAGCGTAGTACAAGGTCTTGTAGTAGTACTCGGCATCTAGAGGATGGTTGGCCTTGTTCGCACTTCTATGTTAATAGATGGGACGCGCGCAGAACTCACCCCTGACAAGCCTTGCATTCTGCTCTCCGCTGTGGAATTCGACGCCATCCCAATGGGCAGCGGAATAATCAAGGCGCTTGCGCAGTAAACGCCTGAGGACATCGACAACGTCTTTCTCGTATCCTTGAAACCCCGAAACAAGCGTCTCTAGACCGTACTGATGAGGGTGCTCGGCCCAGCTCATGAGACTAGCGTATCGTTCACGGGCAACATTTGCCATGTCCTTATCCACGTTGTCGAGATACCGAATCACGGCCTGCATGGACGTACCAAGAGAGTATAGATCCAGGCCGTAGAAGCCGACGGTTTCGTGCAAGTCCAACCCCTTATTGAACTTTCGGAGCCACTCGACAAAATCGTGCACTTCTAGGTTACGCCACATCCAGGTAGGAAAGCGCAAGAAGGCGGGCTGTTCTGGATCGTCCATTCCTGGCTGCGTTTCCGCGTCAGCCTCTTTTGTGGGTGAGACATCAGGTCGGGGTCGATGCCGAACGTAGCGGTCCACGGCTTCGGCATCTGGCCAGTCTGATTCTGTTGCGACAATGTTGAAGCCGTGCTTCTCAATCATGTGCTTTGTGAGCTCTGCCCGAGCCACATAGAACTCTGAAGTGCCATGGGAGGCATCCCCGATAAGTAGGATCTTGGAGCTGCCAAAGCTGTCAAAACATCGCGCAAGTGTCTCACCGGCCGCCTCAATGGAAGGAAAGTCCTGAACGTTAGCTTGGAGAAGCTCAACCACTTCCCGGTCCTTGCGGTCTGGCAGCGCAGTATTTGGGCGATATCTTCTCATTGCACGATAGGGGACATGTTTTCGTCCTACGGTTCTGCATATGACTGATGTGCGTAGAGGAAAATAGGACCAGAGCTTGGACAGCAGGATGGGGGACATTAATCCTATCTTCGAGGTTGGCAACAAGTCCCGTATCTGTGCTCGTGACCGAATCGCACCTCTGTGGCCATGTCTTTTATCATGTTGACGAAGGCACCTGCGATGGGCTCATCACCCCATTTTGACGTAATCTGCCCCGTGATCTCAACACATGGTCGGCCATGAGTTGAAATTTCCTTCACAATGTGCGAGACTCTTTCCACAGTTGTGATCAATCACCTGTGTAATTGATAGACATCCTGCATCCAGCATACATTGACCAATGGTTGGTGGGATGGGGGGATCGGCTCACCAGCTTCGCGATGAGGCCCTGGGTGCTGAAGGAAGGCGACGTGAACGGAAGGTTCGGGGGTAAACGCCTTCAACGTCATCTTCTTCATTTTGAGCGAAACATGATGCCATCGCTAGGTATGCAAGGGAGCCGATTCATTGGCTCCCACTCGAGAAGGTGACGGGCGTGACCTCGGCGATGGTTCATCTGGCAACGAGTAGTCTAGTGCAGTGTGTTGCTCAGAAGGATCTAGCAAGTTCAACGTCAATAGTTCCAGGTTCGTGAAGACCACGGTCAACGCCATCTTGGACGGTAGGGAGGCACCAGCGGGCAGCATTCACATTGTGTCTTGCGAGTGCGCGTGCGTCGATTAAAGGAGTCTTTGAAGTTCGGATGATATTGTCGTCACGTTGAGATGGGTCGGGAGTCAGAACTTGAGTCGGGACTCGGGAGTCAGGAGTCAGGGACCAGGGCAAGGACACCAAAGCAGCACCGTGAGCTGGCTTACCCTGTACACAGACCTGGGCAGGCGTACCTTACCATGTCGACGCGCGTGGCATCCCAAATGAAAAACATCCCCCATCACGCTCCCTTCGCCGATAACGAAAGCCTGAATCATCCCGCAAGTCGCGCCATCTCCCAGTTCCGAACACCACGAATGGCTTTCTAACGACCAATGACGCCAATCTTGCTTCCAAATTTCTCCTCCAATGTATTCATGTAGCGACGACAGTAACCTACTGGTCAATGAACGAGGATAGAAAGCCTCTCTGTGGTAGTCGCCCGACATCTCGAACACAAACCCATTGGATCCTGATGTCAAGAAGACCAGAGATGAGTTGGGTAGGCCACCCGTGCAGTATAAAACGCTTGAGCGACGACTCAATGCGACATCTGGGCCTCTGACAACGTTGTCGCTGGCCTGGCCACAGCGCTCAGAGCGACATCACAGCCATCGATCGATACGACGAACGACAAGGAAACGGTGAATTTTGACACGATCCTCTGGCAAAGAGAGGTCGCCGACGCCATTGCCACCGTCTCGTCCATCGACACGTTCGGCTACGACACGTTGCGCAAGTTTCCCGGCGCGAAGAGCGACGGCTGGCCGCTGACGACCTGGCCTATTCCAGGAATCCAGTGGCTCCACGATCGCGGGCGCCTTCACCCGTTCGTCCAGCGTCTTCCTACATGCGCCAGGCGATACATCGTGTTCAGACGATTCTACAACAGGGAGTGTAAAGGGCTCTAGAGAGGCCAATCCCTCATCCTACGCATGCGACCTTCCTGGTACAAGTCTCTCTTCAATGGCAAACTATCATTCTGAACTTTTGTCCTGCTGTACAAGGATTCGGTGGCAGCGACATAGCTGACCACGGTTGCCTCCTCCATACCAACCCGAGACTCCTACGCCTTGGTCAGATACAAAAAGGTGTAATAGTCACCCGCCGGGATATCTTGAACGCCAGGGCGCGACACGGCTCCCTCGAGCAACCGGAACGTAACCTTGCCAGCCGTCTTGTTCACGGTACCCGTGACATGGAGCGTCAACCCCCCCGCAGGAATCGAACTTCCGTCCGTGTTGTTTGTCGATATGATTTTGGCCATCATTGAGCCGTCAGTGTTGTTCGCGACCGGTGCGCCCTGAACGGACCACCCATCGGGCTTCCCGTCGAGATCATACGTGACGACGTCGTAGATGGGCGACTTGCCCGTCTTCTCGTCTTTCCCGCTCGGGGCGACGAATAGCTCGTCTCCGTCACTGCCGACGGGCAAGCGCAAGGCGAGCGAGCGGAACTTTATGTTCAAGTTGGCCGGGTTTGTCACTGAGAGGGTAATGGTGCACTTCTGCCCCTCGGGTACAGTCGTGCCTCCGGATTGCCCTGTGAGCTTGTAGGTCAGAGCCACGGCGGGTGGAGATGGGATCGGCTGCAGAAAGCCCAGTTTGTTGTCGTTGATGTATCCCTTGACGGGATCTGGAGGCGGTTTACGGGGGACGAACATTCTATGAGTCTTGTTAGCCACTGTACTCGAGCGTGGCCGTGCTGGCCGTAGCGAGGCCGGAACATACTCGCATAACATCAGGATGATGCCAACGACGGCAATGAGGACGCCCACGACGGGAATGGCGATGCATTCGATACCCAAAACCATGGCTCCCAGCTCGGCGATACCGGACAAGACTTGCAAACAAGTCACGACCTCGGTTATAATATCCTTTGCAGAAGCACGTTAGCATGTCGACTCTTATTCAAGTGCGCTGCCGCTGCGCAAAGCCAGAACCTGCCCGTCAGGCGGAGATATGACCTACCATGGCCTCGATACCGGGCGCCTCCCCTTTCTTAAAGTCATCTCTGATCTGATACCCCATGCAGACGGCCGCGGCAATGTTGGCCGCAATGGCAATGATGCTGGCCACCGCTTCCGAGAGCCGGAAAGTCTTGGTGATCCCCTCGACCGCCTCCTCCCCTGTGGCGACCTTGGCGAGACTCTTCTCAATGGCACTCCCGGCTCCCGGTATTCGCGGCACTAATGTCGCCAATCTTCTCATCATCCAGCGCCGGCTGGATCAGCATGTCGCCCTCGGCGTTCTCAATTCTTTCGATGACAGTGTGCCCGCCAACCTCGCCGGTGGTATTGTTCCATTTGACGCAGTTGATCTTGAAGTCGAAGCTGTACCTCACGCGTCAGAAGGTGCGGTCTTGATGCAGAGCAGCGCAAGGGTCGAGCACGGGGGCTCGAGGGTTGGAGGACGTGTCACGTACCTGTTCGGATCTTTACCACGCATCGTTTGGATGATCTTGGCTAGGTCTGTCCCGGTCCGCACGACCATCTGAACCATACCGATGACCGCCTCGGCTTTTTCAGGCGCAGTGAGGGTTCCCCACGCCTGGAGATACTTGATGCTCTGATAGAGACCCAAGGCGTCGATCCTGAAGAAGAGGCAAGTCAGCCAACCATAGCTCCCTGTCTGTCTGTAGACGGGCAACTCACGCAAGTCCGATGAACGCAGTTCCAAATCTCAGGCCCGCAACCAGCCTGTCCCCTTGATCTGGGTACTTGAGCCTCACCTTGTTCTCCCACCGGCTCATCACCTCGGAGAAGCTGGCCTTGCTCTGGTGGGAGATGATGTCTGACATGTCCTTCATCACCTCGATAAAGCACTGGCCCAGCTCATACCCGGCGCTGAAGAGTCTGGCCGCGATCTCATTGGCGTCGTTTGTTCCCCAGTGTTTCTGAAGAGAGGCAAGGTCGATCTTGAGCTGATCAAGCAGCTCGGTGCTCGACCCTGTCTGGACCTGGAGGATGAGCTGCGCCACAAAACATTGCAGGAACTCGGGCGTCTGATGGAATCAGTCTCTGTGACGCATAGCCTAGCACTTCAGAAGGTTTCGCCAACGTACCTCTTTCTGATCTCCCGTGATGGTGCCGTTGCTCACGCTACAGAGCAGCTTGTCCCTGACCAGGCGCCAGAGCGTGGTGGCATATTCCCGGTTCTGAAAGTCCAGAGCGTTCAGGATCATGCAGTACCTGTTGGTCAAGTTACTCGCCCCAGGATCGAGGCTCATCCCGAACACCTGGAGGTTCAGCTGCTCGTCAGTGGACACAAAGTTGAAAAACAAGTTCCCCCAGTCCCGCGAGTCCTCGATGTAGGGCTTCAAGCCTGGCGTTAGGGCCAGGAACGCCTCGCGGCCGCAGATCTCCGAGATGCGGTTGAACTGCTCTCCGCTCGAGAGACAGCCCTTCTGCCCGCCCTGCCAGTAGTACTGCATTTTTGACCCCTCCGCGTCAGTGAAGTTGCCTGAGTACTTGGCGTCACGCTGCAGGGCCTGTAGCATCAACCCTCGATCGTAGATGCCCAGCCATTTTTGCCCTTCCGAATTTAGGTTGTTGGTGAGGCTCCCGCTCGTGGGCAGAGCGGTCTTCATGGCGGCCTGGTCGTTGCCAAACAGGTCAGTCTCCTCCTTCCGACGCCAGTAGTTGGCCGCGTTCTGCATATACACCTGCGAAAACTTGTTTAGATCAGTATCGGATGGTGCTGGCGTGGTCTGCAGATCACCAATGGACAGGTCTTTGGCGGTGAACAGCTTCGTCGCCAGCATCTGCGCCGCTTGTTGTGCAGGGGCGTGGAAGTTGGCGGAAGAATCGTTCACGTCTGCGGATCCAAAGGAGCCAGGCATGCAAGGGGCGTTTTGAACCAGGTCGTTGACGGTCTTTCGGATGTGGGAGACGGTACTCGAGCCTGGCGTGGTCAGGCCGTGAATGGGGCCGTTCTTGAAGGTGCCGGATGTCTCTCCGGGTGACAGCTCGTAAGAATAGCCATGGACCTCATTTGTTTCGAGGTTTAGATATACGGAAAACTGATTGAAGGCTGGGCCCGCCGGAACGGGTTTGCCCTGGTCATCCTTGAGGTTCCAGGTCTTGAGCGTGTCCAAGAGACCAGGCTTGTCTTCCAGGCCGGGGCATACCTGCACGGTGATGCTCATGACATAGGTCTTCTGGTCGAGCTTGGGTGGGATCACTTGGTACGGGGGGGTGTCCGCAGCGGTTTTGCCATGAATGTTAACCCATTGTTGGTCCAGGTCTGGCAGCGACAGCGCAATTTTGAATCCCCCCGACACAGGGTCATGCACCAGGCCAATGACAACCTTCCAGAACGGAGTCCAGCCATCAGGGTCACTTGACTTGGCTGCAATGGCCTCTGTCGAGCTGGCGAATATCTTTGTCCCGAAATTGATGTTGTATGTGTTGGCAGTCGATACAGCCATGACGGGAGTAATCGACCCCAACTCCCCGAGGCTCTTGGCCTCGGCAGGACCAGTTGCGACGTATCCGAGGGCTGCCTTGCCGTGGTATACGGCGCGCAGGACGCCATGCTGATACATGCCAGGGTGCCCTCGAATCGGGCTCGACCATTGAACAGCCAGGTGGGACATGGAGGCGTTGCGCACCAGAGAGAGAGACCCCTGGTCGTGTACGACCACGGCGCCGTGGCACATTGTCACCTCGGGCAGAACAACGTCGCCATTGAGATCAGCTATGGTTCTGGCATAGCGAGGGGTCGTGGTGTCCAGCTTGGTGCGTGACTTGCGCAACTCGTCGTGGTTCACCAATCTATAATGCGCCACGGCGGACATGATGGATATGTGATGGCGTCCAGCTTCCTCGACGGCACCAAGGATGCTTGTCGGTTCTTTGCGCTGCCTCCTCTGGATGGACGCCGAGTTAGCATGCGTCGGCATGCCGATGGTCGCAAAGGTTCGCTGCACGGTGTCATATACTGCTGGTCCGAGGACCTGGCGGAAACAGTGCGGGAGCTTGGCGACGTGCTTGACAAAGGTTCTCTGATCGGCCGGGGTCATTGTGTGATATTTATTCAGAAGACCTTTGATCGTGAGCTGCGGGTAGTTCTCGCCCACCCAGTAGCCGTTGGCGTGGTACCTGTGTCCTCCGTCACTGCCCTTGGCGAGATGGAGGCCGTGAACGGTACTGCATTTGGCACCATCCCGAGTAATCGTTGCGATCTTGACCTTGTCATATCCCGATCTATCATGGTTGAGGCGCAGGAGCACGTCGCCCTCGCGCAAATGCCCGATCTTTGCAGAGCTGTTTTCAGCAGTAGCTGTGGCTGGGTTGATGGCTCTCGGGCCAGTTGTGGTGAAGAAGATGTGCCCGTCGGTGACGAATGGTTCCTCTCCATTGAAGCCGTATAGGGGGACTACGAGATGCTGGCGCCCAGGCTGGGCTATCACCGTTGGGTTCTCAACTCTTTCAGACGAACTTCGGCCGTAGTGGCCCGGCGCCCTGGCCATCACGAGTGTTGAGGGCTCCAGGTCCTCAATGGCCACCTCGCCGACCTCCGTCGTGATCATTGTGCCAGGGGCGAAGCAGCCAAATGGGGACAGGTAATTAAAATTCTCCGGTTGCGTGACGTGGAAGACATCCCCGTTCCCATTTGCCTCCTGCGATTTGATCCATTGCCAGAGTTTGTCACCGTAGATGGCAAACGTCGATCCAACCCCGCCAGGCGGCCCGGGGAAGTATTGGTAACTCACGTCAGAGTTGATGAGGTTGGCTATGACCCCAGTGGCAAAAGTGTTCGCCATCCAGAGGTTAGCCCAGGCTACTCCGACGGTGGGAAACTGTGGTCCCTGGAGGAGTTTGTTGTCTGACCAGACAAGGGGAAGCGAGGCCGACAGGAAGTCTTGCGTCTTGCCAGCCGCGGAAAGGTCCTGACTCGCCATGACCGTCTGTGAATACACGGTATTGTTGGGAAGGCTGTTCAAAACCACTGTCGACAACGGCACGTTCGATCCGGCCAGGCTGACGCGGGAAGCGACTGTGTCAGGTTGCTGCAACAAGCTGGGCCGCAGCCGCTCGTACAAGAACGCGATGGCCTCGGTATACCCAGGCTGGTCAAGGAATCGGGCAATAAGTGCGTCATTGATGAATTCGGGCGTCAGGATCCTGGATATAAAAGCCCTGCAGAATCCTACGTCCTTAGCCAAATCCGCAATTGGGAGAGGGACGCCATTGGCAGCCATGTGCTTCTCCAGGTGCATACGGTACACCGGGACAACTATGGAGGAAGACGTTGTGTTCAGACGGTCCTGGAAGCTGTTCTGGTGGGCGATGGTAAGCCAGCGTTCGGAACGAGAAGAGAGAAAAGGTACATGTTTGACTTACCATGACAACAGTATTGGAGAAGCCATACTGGCTGTTGCGAGACACGCCCAAGGCAATGGTCTGGACCTTGAAGCGTTGAACGATGTTTGACACACCTGCGAGAGTTGGTGTTTCTCCGTATAGGTCGCTAGAACAAACATTGGACCAGCCATTCGAGTCGACGCCCAGGAGATCCTGTATGCCGTTCTCATAAGCAGTGTAGTCAAATTTTGGTAGCGTAGTCAGGGCGTCAAGGACAGCCTTGGTCTTATCATCGCCACTTGAGGCGCTGGTAAGTTGAGAGTCACCCATTGTCCGGTAGATGGCTCTCGCGAATGATAAGTTGTGAGGAGTATATGCTGTATAGTAGGCATGGAATATTCGTTCAAATTGGCAGCTCCCTAAGATATTCTTATACTCATTTCTCTCTATGTAAATTGTCCCACCCGCTCCGCATCTCATCTTTCTAGTCCATATGCATCCACGCAAGCCATCCAAACCTATCTATTTCATACGTAGCTCAAACATAGTCCAGATCAGCCCACATCCGGTACTTTTCTAAATCTGGAGCGACAGAAACCACCACGCGCCCAAAGGGGTACAGCCGCCAGCCCTGTGTGGCAGCGAGCGCGGCAATTGGCTCGGAACTTTCGGGTTTGGCCTGCCTGCCGTGCCCCTTATTTCGGGTCAGCCCTTTTCTCCCCCCGTCATTGTCGGGCAATTCTTTCCTGGGGTCCTTGCAAGTGGCCTGATAGGACTTGCTTGGGCGATATTCCCGTGACTTGGCATAAAGGTTTCCGCCATCTTGTCTTGCAGGTTCTGCACCAGATGCTGAGAAGAGCGACGGATTAACAAGATCCTAGCATCTATATGTTGTCTGTTCTTACAAATTGTGAGCACTGAACAATCAGGCTTACACGAGTGTTCTTGCGCTGCGTTCTCGAGATTGGCAAACAGATAGAAAGTACGTGTTCACTACCGAGTGCCAACTACACCGTCGAGCACGATGTACCAGCCACCTCAAAAGAGGCCAGAAGCGTCGATCTTTTACAATTTCAGAACTGGCAGGGTGGCTTGAATAGTATTCAGCATCGGCTTGGTCTGGAGTGGTCGATACTGGGATCGCCAAAGACGCCCGCAACCCTCTAAATTCCTACATGTAGCAACCCGATGGTGGTCACTGGAACTGGTGCACAGCTCTTCTGCCTTTTTCACGAGCCCCAGGCTCATGTAGATGGAGAAGCAGCGTGTCATATGTCAGGAACACACCCAAGGAGAGCAGTCAAAGGCATCCTGCATAGCTCATGCTTTCGTAAGAGTCCTATCATGTGTTTCCGTCAGGCCATTTCTCATCACCAAAATAGCATGATCGAGCCTGAGGGTGTCGTCTTCCGAGTCCATCCCGACATCCAGCCCTGGATGCTGCCCTCGCTGAGTCTTGGACTTACATGTGAGGTGCACATATGTGGTCATTAGACCAAGGGGAAGCGCGCACCCGGACCTGGGCTTAGTCTCCCAAAGACAATGCTTGTGGAAGAGGCACTTGACAGTTGTGGACCTGTGTCTGTCGTGCATCTCGTCAAGCAAGTCGTTACTATAGACCATTGCTACTCGTCAAGTGGGAGGTCGCGGGGCGGGGATCATTTCGAAACGTCGTCACTGCTATCAACACGGTCGATGGCGGAGCTTGTATCGATGATGCGGAATAGTTCGTCGGCAGCAGTGGCAGCTTTGGTGATAGTGATGACTTGCGGTGCGATCTGCGTCAGGGACGTGGCGACGAGAACGATTGCGAGAATGACCCTGAGAGGAAGAAGAGTAAGCTTAGGGAAACGATTTAACACGAGTGGAAGAAGATGAGGAAGCATACAGTATGTCACGACCTGGCCCGGATCGCTGATCTCGCCTCGAGCGAACATCCTGACGCCCTGCCAAAAGGCGAGGCCGTAGCCCGCGTAGACGCAAAAGAATTGTGTCGCGAAAAGCACGCCGTAACTCAGAGATTTCTTCTTGCCGACGCACTCCAGTTCGGCGAGGTACCCTTCGTACCGCCGTGCCATGGTCGGCTGCAGCCAAAAGGCGTGGACGGTGGTGATGCTGGAGAAGACACCTTCAGCGAGCAGACTGGCTTGGGACCAGATGGACATGAGGACGTTCTCGCTCTTGACTTCGATTGTCATGCAGACGCCCGTGACGATGACGATGGTCGGGACGACGCCAAGGGTGATGAGGGTGAGCTTCCACTGGACGGCGAACGCGACGACGAATGCCGCCACAAATGTCGAGCAGCTCTGGACGAGGATGGAGAGCCGCTCGGAGATGCCGTTGGTGACGAGATTGCCGTTGGCGGTGACCTTGATTGACGGGGAGCCGCCATAATTGGAGTCGAAGTAGGTCATGTCCTGACGCAGGAAGCTCTGAAGGAAGTCCATGCGCAATGCCGAAGTGGCTCGGATGACGACGAGGGACAAGAGCACGGTGTGGATGTAGACGAGGAAGAACCTGGCGATGAATAGGTAGATAAAGTAGAGACTGTTGGTGAAGACTGTCAGAGGGCGGGACACTTGACAATGTAGGACAGGAGGTGACTTACGCGTATCTCGACACCTCTTTCATGTAATCGTCAGGAGCCATGGCGCCAATGGCAAAGTCATTGAATGTTGTGACGAATCTGCCAAGGACGAGGTTCATCAGCGGGAGCGCAGCGCCGGCCCCAATGGCCGCAATGATGGCTGTTGAGTATACATGTAGGATCCAGCTGCGGCAGTCGACATAGCTCGATATTCGAACGTATCTCTAAAGTCCGGATGCCCGTGGATGGCTCCCATGATCATGGTCGGCATGAGCGTCGTCCCTGGACATGACGAGTAGTGGCGATGTGGGAGCCAAATGGTCAAGAGAAGGCTGATCTCGTGTGAATGACCAAGTAAGGAGGCTTCTGGGCAGGCCGCAGGTGACAATAAGCTTGGCAATCATCAAACAATCTCTGATGGTCAGCGCCCAACCAGGCCGTGCGGAAAAGCCAACATCTAGCTTAGTGGAAGTGATTGCGGCCTACCCCTGGGCCCTCTATTCGCGAAGGCGTGTACAGCCTCACTCACAGCCACTGGCATGCGCACCACACATACCAGACATGCACTCTGCCGAGTCCCAATGGGGGAATTGGCACATGTGAGGCTGTGACAGTGCCCGACATGTAGTGTCAATGTGCATAGTACACGTCACCGAATTGATGGCGCGAGAACATGCAATAAAGAGTGCGAATTTCTCCTGGTCAAGCTGGCCTCCTCTACTCAGTCTTCTTTCCCACTCATTGCCAGTAACTTTGAAATTCGCAACACATACTAGTCACATACCCCATGGCGATGAGGGTCGACAGTACGCCGTTTAATTGTCGGCCGGTCGCTCTAGTCAATGCTGAGAGCGACCGAGACAACGCCGCTCCAGAAGATCGACCTCCTTCCCCAGCTATCTCTCGTCTTTCCCCTCTAGCACGTTTGAGGCAGCGTCCTGCGCGTGTCGACGAAGAGGCCCACATCAGCGGAGGCCATCCTGAACGTCGTCTCGAAGCCCAAGCCGTGGCATCTGGTACAGCAAGGGATCTCTCGGCATTAGATGCCCCGTCGGAAATGTCCACGACGCAGGGCGATGCCGACAGCAAGCTCCGAGTAGTCAAGAACAGGTACGCGCAAGATTTTTTCGCACGTATTGCTAGTAATACGCCTTGCGTCTTTCTTGTCAGTGGATCTCGGGAGAAGTGCAGAATTGACCAGATACAACTCCGAGACGACGATGACCATGTCAACACCCTAGAGAAGATGAAGAGCTGCTGGGAGGGTTCGAGGGTTTGGCTACCTTTCCGCCAAGTCACTCGTGTTGAAGAGGTCACAGTGTGTGCTATACAAGAAGATCGTGCTCTTGTCTCGCTGACGTTGTGCCTAGTTCTACTTCCTCGGGACTGAAACGCACAACGGTACGAGTTCACTTGTCGGGGTATACGAGCCCTTGGACACTGAAAACCTGCGCCGGAGGCTTCGTGAGGAGCTAGAAAGGCGCGGTAATTCCATTGAGAAATGGTATAAGCAGGATCCCTGGGACATTTGTGAAAAGCATTTAGCAAATGGAGACTGGGGCCATTTTCCGGACTGTCCTAGTCTAGAGTTCGCCTTTTGTGACTGCGTTTTCCAAGAACATGGCAGGATAAACCGTCACTTGCGAAGGCTCTCTCTTATGCCTATGCTTACATTGGCATTTCGGAATCCCTCGCTTGCATCGGGGCAATGCTTGCTCAGTGGACTTGCTGGCTCTTCAGGGATCTATTCGTCTCGGTTTGTGATCATTTTCGCGCAGGCCATGTACCGCTTGTTTGTTAACTCTCCTTAGAAATATGCTGCAAAACCTCCAATGGCACAACCCAAGTATTGGTCCTATTGCCTTCAACGGCTATAAGGTTACTGAAGAATGGGAGGATATAAAACACAGTGCGCTCATACAGCTGGCCGTCACTGTTGTTACGGGCTCTTGTTTTGTTTTCCGGGTGGTTTTCGGTGACTGGCAGACAGCTATCGGAGCCAGCTCGTTGATTGCTACCCTCATGGCTCTTGTTGTACAATGGACAGTCTATTTCACGAGGAAAGACTAAGACAGTCGAATCCCTTCCAGACTTTGCTTCAAGCACCCTCGCGCTCCAACTTCAGCCTCATCATCCTCGCATCCACCGCCCTCGCCTTCCCATTCTCCCCCATCTCCATCACCCAGTCATCCAGCGTCCTCTCTCCATACGCCGGCGCCCCAAGCGATGTCCACTGCATCAGCCCGGGATCTTGGACGTCGTTCGCACCCCCCGTTACGTTAAAGAAGCTCGCCCGGAACCCCAGTCGTGAGGTGTACGTTCCGGCTCCATCTTCCGTCTTCCGTACAGTCCGCAGGGTGGAGGGGAAGAGACGGGCTGACTGTCCCGCGCCGTAGATCGGGATAAAGGGGCTCTGGGGACCGATAATCTCGACGCCACGGCTGGTGAAGCCGGACACTTGCAGGCCGGTCGTGACGTTATCGACGTTGATCGTCAGGGAGCTATTGGTCGCTTCGTCCGTATACGTCCCGGCAAAGTTGTCGCACGCCTCGATCCGGGTCTGCTCCTCAGCCATGGGGAGGAATGCCTTGCCGACAGCGTTCATCAGCGTCTCTCGCACGGCCGCTGAGTTCGACGCGAGCGGACTGGCGGAGAAGATGACCGCGCCCAGGTCGTGCTCGGGCGAGAGCACAAAGGCTGCACGGTAGCCGCCCGTGTCGCCCTGCTTCGTGTAGAGCTGTGAGAGACGGCCGCCGACAGTGAGATGCCGAATCTCCCAGGGCGCCCCGACGGCGGATCCCAACACACCCGTCTGGCTCATCGGTTTCAGCCAGCGGCGCGTCTGCGCGGGTGTCATCGTCTTGGATCCCAGAATGGCCTGTCCAGCTTTGACCATGTCGCCTGTCGAGCAGTACATGGAACCGGCCGGGTCGATTGTCCCCAAGTCCCAGTCCCAGCCCACGGCCGACGCCTCGCCAGGGATCACGCCACCAGAGGTTGGCGCAGTCTTGAAGCTACTGGACGTCATTTTGAGGGCGGAGAGGATGTTGGTTGTGATGGCGTTGCTGACGGGTGTGCCGGTGATGGCTTCCTGCGCGAAACCGAGCAGGGCGTAGGCGACGTTGCTGTACGCGGGGGAGTGGCCGGTCGGGAAGACGGGGTGCTGTTTGAGAAGAAGGGAGATTATTTCTGTCAACGTCAGTTGTTGCTCGCAAAATCTTGTTGTTCACGGTCCGCCCTACCTTTGCGGGTGCAGGTCCTCAGGAGTCCGGCCACACCGCAGGTCGGAATATCGCTATCAGGGAGCGTCGGGAAGCCGAACGCCGTTGCCTGCTCCGGCGTGAGCTCTGTCGACATGTCCCCCTGAGCGGCTGGCATGAAGTTTAGTTGAAGGTCCAACGATGGGATCGAATCAAATTACTTACGGTCACGGGGAATGCCCGCCAATTGACTCGCCAACTGACCGAGGGTCACCTCATGCCAACGAACATGATCAATGTCATCATATACAGTCCCTGACACGGAGTCGTTCTTAGTTGTGACCAGCTCAGGGACATACTTGGTTATAGGATCGTTGAAGCGCTCATCGCCAACTTCCGCCAGGAACGTCCAGACACTGAAGACCTTGGACACACTGGCAATGCGGAAGACAGAACTGCGATTGACCTCGGCAACGCCGACATCGTAGTCTGGGGTAAAGTAGCGCTCGTAAAGAGGCTCGTCGTCGTGTGTTGAGAAGACGGCCACGGCCCATGCTGTCTCGTTGGCCTGGACAATGGGCGAGTCGGCGACCAAGGTGCCAAAGTCGATGATGGCCGATGTCAGAGCCTTGCTGTCACGAAGACCGGATGGCGCTGGGAACGAGGGACCGGCGAGACCAGCTTCGGGTGCAACGATGGATTGGCCTGAGAGGGTAGCGAGGGCGCTGAGCACCGAGAGGAATTCGGGCTTCATGATGGAACAAGCGTCTGTATATAGAGAAGCGAGTAGTAGGAGAGAGTTGCGCAAAGCAATCCACGTAAAGAAAAGTAGTGACGATAGAAGACGAAGGAGTGTGTTTGATTGAATATTGAAGGCAAAACAAGTAGCAATGGGACTCTTTATATCCAGGAAGCCCGTCGTCCGCAAGAGCAGCTTCGCAACGCATCGTGGCCATGCCCTCGCACTTGACCCACCATTGTGCCCCCTGGCCCTGCTGACTTTGCCAAACTGGCCTCGCCGGCTTCAGTACCCTCAGCTCGACTTTCATGCTAAAGCGTAGGAAACGAAGCTCGCAATGGACCCGCCACCATGATTACGTGTTTCACTCCGTTATCCAGATTGTCGAGGTCTTCCCCATGTCCAATTCTGACTATGGAGACGGGATCGATATCCAGCTAGACGTCCTAGAAATTGCCTCCCCATCGCGAACGAAGAGGAACATCTTCCGCCGGAGAAGGACATTGCCCTGGTTGTCTCGCTCCTCCAACACCTCATCTTCCAGGTACGAGTCCCGTATTCTACTTTCGTCGTCTGGAAGTCTCTCTCCTCCTGGGGCTGTCATCCCCTGCGTGACCACTATGCCATGCTCCCGCTCGATGATACATTTCCCAATCGCATACATTGTCACCGAATCCCACAGCGACTCTCTCCTACGGCCCATTGTGCGAACCGACTCCAGCGCAGCGAGACGTATCGACAGGTGCCGACACTTGATGATCACAAAGTGCAGCAACGGCGACACTCCCATACCGAATGTAAACTTGCGCTCTTGCCGCTCGTCTTGCGGACCATGGCGTGCCAACTCGACAATTTGGGCGAATTCATCTTGAAACGTGTCGCTGGCTGTTTCCTCCCTGTATGGGGCGATGCTCGTCCAGATCCAGCAGACGAGGAACCTCATGAGCAACAAGGCACAGCCAGCCGATTCCTGCTTCTTCGAGCGTTCTGTCAGCGCCTCAAATGCCTTCCTCCAACTGGCAAGATCCCTCAGCAATGCTCGCTGCGTATGCCACACGTCAATAGGAATCGTCGCTCCCTCCAGTCCCAATCGATATCCGTCCATCGACCGCACAAGCCTAATGGCCCGCCCCACCAGCTCATCCATAGCAAGAGCCGCGGTCGACACGTCCCTGACGGCTGGCGCGTTTGTCGCAGGGACTGGGAATTCGCCGCTGGCGAAGAAATAAGGGAAGACGCTCAGGTGGCGGAGCACAGCAGACACGGCCGTGTCCCGGCTCCCGGGGGCGTTGGAGAGGATGATCCCATGTCGACAGTGGGTGATGGCAGCCTCTGTGTTTCCCCGAAGAAACTCGATACAGGTGAAGAGGATCGACAGAATGAGGACGACGCTGGTATTTCGTTCCGTGGCGATGAGCCGCAACGCATGGCTATAGTGCATCAAGGCGGCTTGGTCGTCGTTGCTGCCCTCCTTCCAGCTTGGCTCAAAGCCTTCGTGGAGCATGCTGATGGCCAGCATGCCATGCATCGCCGCCGCCTCGCTCATCGCAAGCTGCATCACGGGCGTCGTCCAGAACGTGCTGTCCAGCCTACCCCCGAGCGAGGGGGCCACGACGTTACGAAAGTAGTCGAGGCTGCGCGCCTGCTGGGGCGGCAGCGTGACAGCCGCTGGCGGTGGCGCCGCGATGGACGGCCGGGCTTGCAGGAGGTGAAGCCACGTGTACGAGCCAACGGGGGGCTCGAGATAGCTGCATTGGCGTTGGACGGAACGGCATCGCGTACAGACGGGGCGAGCCTCGTCGCATTTGACCCGCCGCTTTCTGCACGAGGAACGGTTAGCAAGGGCGACGCTGGGGATGAGGAAGAGAGGGTTTAACCAACTTGCAGGTGGTGCAGCCAGTTCGTCTCTTTTCGGACCCCTTTCGAGCCATTGTCCGTCTTTGCTTCTCTTGTTCCACTCTCTCCCGTCCTGCGGCACGACGGGGGAGTCGACGACGTTTACGTCGAGGGGGCGATTGAGGCTGACCAATTTCACGGGATGAAAGGAGTCGAGTCGAGCGTCAGACGCAGTGCAGGGGGGCCGACAGCTGTGGGGCGAATGCGAGCTTTATACTATTTATAGACACGATCGACATGCTTATTTTATGGTACTCGTCGAGAAACTCTTGCCATAGCTGTTCGGTAGAAACATCGTCTCGCTGTCCCTTGGTATCGGTCAGTGTTTCTGTCCTGGACGGCATGAAGCGTCGTGATGAGCGCAGGAGGAAGTGTTCTCGCGCCATACGCGAGTCGGGCGTGCTGACATTGCTGAGGATACATGTACCAAAGGAAATCATGGGGGCGAGTCACGAATACCTTGACCAAAGCATTAGCTTCACCGGAGCAGAGGCTGAGAAGAGTTGCCAGTGTTTTACGAAAGTCGTTGTTCTAACATGGAGCGAAACGTCTCTGGTCCTGGACTTGGAGGTGTTCACCCGCATCTGCACATGTACGTACCAAGTCAAGCCAGCCGAACGCAGCCTAACACTATCGTCGCGCGCAAACCAGCATTTAGATGTATAAAGGTGAATCGAACACACTGAGAAAACTCACCTTGTATTTTCTGTAGTTCATTGACTGTTCATGGGCTCCTGTCTCGCCCATACCTTTAAAAAAAACCCAGCGACAGTCGCCTTCCCACCTAGAGACTTCTTTCAGACTCAGAACCAAAATCAACTAACCACAGCCCGAATACTAGTCTCATCAGTCTGTCGCCGCCATGGGTCCGCATCAGAAGCACCACTGCCCTGGCCGCGCCGGCAACTGCCGCATGACGGATGGTGTCTACCAAACCTACTGCCGCACGCACCAGCGCGAGTGCGAGGTTCACCCCAAGGTGCTCATCTCCATCAACAATGATTTCTGCCCTGCTTGTAAGGTCAAGGCCGGAATGGACGCCAAGAGGGCGCGCGAGGCAGAGGCCGCCACTGCCAGCAGCTCTTGAGCGAGCCCTGAAAGAAGTGGACGATGAGAAGGGAAAAGGTATGTCTCAAAGTCGACGCTAACGTGTGTTTTTAGCTTTTGATCAGGTGGCAATCCGGCGGGCCATTTTGCCTACCCTAGATGGGTTAGAAGAAGATCAACGTCCCTTGAAAGTAGGTGAGGAAGTACGAATAGATTGTGATCTTGGTGCGGCCTTTTATTGTCGATAATTAATTGTCTTTGCAAGTCCAAGGTAATGGCTGTAGAGCTTGAGGAGTTGGGCTGGTGATTCAGTCAAAGCATTTGTTCTAATCTACTTGCAAAAGATTTATTGTGACTTTCAGCCCTACCGAATACAGCCTGTTGAACTGCAGTTTCTAGTGCACCACACTGGAGGAACGCTAGAGCATCCGCTTGTCTCTCATTGGCCCAGGTCGGTCGCACACGGCTGAATGTGGCAATCAGGACAGCTAGCGCCTCCACTAGCCCCACTCCTGCGAAATGAGGTGCCAGGCTCCAGGATCGATGAGGCTTGCGTTTCAAAATTCAGACAGGACCCGATTCCTCTTCTCCCTGATTTCATTCAAGTCTCACCATGAGACGCCCCGTGCCTAGCAGGACAGAAACACCAGGAACGATAAAAGGATCCAACGTTGCGCACGCGCTTCGTCGGTCTGGTGGAGGGGAGCGAGCCACGGGATGAAAAGAGTGAGCATCGACCGCCCGTCGACCATCGCCCAACGCGAGCCTCAAGAATTGACCTAGCCAGAGCACACGAATCAGTCGGATATCTAGAGAATTGACCGTCTTGTGCATGATTGCAATGAAATAGGCGCCCATGGTTGAGAGATCTACCAGGCAAAAGTAGTACTACGCCGCAAAGCGGCGCGCTGCCTTAGAATAGGGGACCCTATCACCAATCTCGTCAAGAACATCGCGCGGATATACTCTCGTCGCCGATGTTGGCCCCAAGTCGAACAGGTCCTACGGGGCTTCATACACGCTGCAACACAGATCCCCTTTTCTGGCTGCTCGACAGAAAGGTCGCGGCAACTAAGAACCTGGACGTCAGATGTTTGGCGTGGACATGACAGAGGAGTCACAGTCCTACGACCAAGGCGTGTACAGTATCATCAAGGCCTTTGAGTTGTCCAATTTCCCAAGCCTACCTGTTCACGACTCGAGGGCCCGGCAGGCCGGGAGACATGCTGAGCTCGAGCCCATGGCCAAGTCTCTTTTCAATAGCAGATCGCCCTTGAAGGCAGCCACACCACACTCGTTGGTGGAAGCTAGCACACATGGTAGCAGTCATGGCCACAGTGACGGATCTCGCTTCCAAAGCTAGACGCCGTCGTCTTGGAAACTCAGTCGACGAGCGAAGAGCTACAAGGAGGGATGAACGCGCTGCTCGTCTTGTTTGGCTGCCAAGGTCCCGTCGCGCCTTGCGGTATTGGCCAAGCAAAGGAACATTCCGGCAATTCTAGGTCATTGCGCGCAATCAAAGAGCAGCAGTGCGAGAGCGCCAAGGTAAATCCCGGCGTCGATAGGAATTCCAAGCGCTCGAGGTGAATCTCATTTCGTGTACAGCCAAGCTTGTCTGCGTAGCATACCTCGATGAGCGCCACGATGGCGAGACAAGACGCGCGAGACGATGCAGCTTTAGAGCGCAATCACAGGGCATACCACATTAACAGCGAAAAGAACATGGAGGAAATGGGAAATCATGGCAATGAACATACAGCAGGGCACATTGGAAAGCACGAAATTGCGACAAAAGACTCAAGTAGGTTCAACAAAATCAAGTTGGGGGTATATACACGAGTCTGCCTCTGGACTGCTCGATTATACATTAAAGCATTGTACTCGTCTAGAACTGAAACGTCGTCCATCCACCAGCAGTAGAGTCCCCTTACAGGACGTAGGCGGCGACCATGGCGGCGACGGCGACACCGGCGAAGCCACCGGCCACCTTGTCAGCGGCACCGGGAACACCACCGCCGGGGACGGAGGTGGGGGTGGGCATCATGCCGCCGGTGCCCGAGGCCATGCCGCTGTCGGTCTTGGCGCTGGAGATGATGGACAGGGCGGGCGCGGTGCAGTTGAAGGTGGGCACGGGCTCGCGGGTGACCATGTCGTTGGTGGGCGTCGACGAAGGGCAGGCACCGTTGCAGGTGATGGTGGTGCTGGCGGCTGAGGCGCCGGCGATGGCTGGGCAGTGTGTCAGCAAGGGTCGTCTTGGAGTTTCAACTTTCTCTCGCAAGTCTGAAGCACTCTGAAGCAGTCTGCTGCTCGCGTTCCAAAGCCTGAAGGAGAATGCATGGGTTTGTATACATACCAGTCAGGGCTGCGATGGCGAACGAGGTCTTCATGGTGAATGAGTGGTGTTTGAAGGCGGAAGTGGTATAATAGTTGGAAGACTGGAAGTCTGGTGATGCTAGGAAGACGAGTTTTGTGAGGTGGACAAGGGCAGAGCAGCAGCGGGACGGCAATGAGCGATTGACGGACTTGACGGTTGATAAACAAAACGAAAAGGGGGAAGGAATCTAATATCTCTTCCTCTTGTTGTTGTGATGGCGCCTCTGCGAGGACGGGACGGTGCCTGAAGGCGCACGCCAAGCGTGAGACGCCTCCCCAAGTTCTGTCTAGGATCAGCGCCCTCATCAGCCGGCCGGGCCCCATCTGGGCCGAGACGGTTCAGGCGCAACAGCAGCCAGCACCTTGCATATTACCGAATAGGATCGGTGGGCACATGGAGAGCCACATTCTGGGTTTAGTGTAAGGAAAAAGGGACCCCAAAGGGACGGAAGCGATCGACTCCGGGGCTACGAGGCAATATCTTGGGGTTGGCACCCGCACTAGCGCACGAGGCGACGGAGTCGTGACTTGCCGATGGGGCGCCCGTGGCCGTCCGTCAATCAGACAGTCAATTAGACAGTCGATCATGCCCGGGAGGGCGATAGTAATCGGCTGCTGATTGTTCCGGGCGCAATCGCCATGGACAAGTGGGAGATGCGCATTGCGGCTCTGTATGATCCGGCTCTGTATGATCCATCATCCGAGGTCAATTCTGTCTATACTCTGGAGTCGCCACTGTCTGCTTGGCGCGCCCTGAGGGCATTTCATAGCGCAGACGCGTGAAATGATTGCGTCGCCCACAGCAATAGATCGATCGTGATGGACATAGAAGAAAGGCCACTGTTACTGCAGCTCTCCCAGTCGAGCTCGTCGCACTCCAGAAGACGATGAGGAATCAACATGATGGGAAATCACGACAAGCCATCAATGACGCGCGTGTCCACTCGGCTAGTGGCCTAGCCGTGCAAAAGGTGCCCGGATGAAATTGATGCCCCATGATCACCACGCAGGTACCGCGCCTTGGCGTCTCTCTGGACGCGCTTGTCTCATGCCGGTCTCCCGGATGTCATGGCTTCCGGGGCCACGCCTTGAGACAGCGACGACACCGGCACGGCGGGGGACCCTACAGTCACTAACACAGGAGGTAATTGGCATGGTCTTAGTCTCAAGGCCTTGGTCATAGTATGGAACGTCCCAAAAGTGTTTACTTTGGATGGTCTCGTCGTCCATATAAGCTCTCGTAGCCGCTCACTCACTACAATCTCTAAATACAACTCAAACCACATCTCCCATCTGCCTCTCCTTTCCAACCATCTCATCCACAAACAAACCAAAACAACATCATCATCATGTTCGTCTCCCAGGTCGCCCTCGGCCTCGCTGCCACCACCCTCGTCGCCGCCGTGCCCGTCACCAAGCGCGCCGCCGCCATTGACGATGCCACAATCCTCAACTACGCCCTCACCCTCGAGCACCTCGAGAACACCTTCTACCGCGAGGGTCTCAACCAGTTCAGCGAGCAGGACTTTGCTGACGCCGGCTTCGACTCGGCCTTCTTCACAAACATCAAAAAGGTCGCCAACGACGAAAAGGACCACGTCGACTTCCTCACCACCGCCCTCACCGCCGCCGGTGCCACCCCCGTCCAGGAGTGCACCTACGACTTTGGCTACAACGATGTCAAGTCCTTCCTCGCCACCGCCTCCATCCTCGAGGGCGTCGGTGTCTCCGCCTACCTCGGCGCCGCGGCGGATATCATGTCCAAGACCTACCTGACCGCCGCCGGCTCCATCCTCACCGTCGAGGCCCGTCACTCGGCCTACATCCGCAACGCCATCGACCAGGCGCCCTTTGCCCAGCCCTTTGACACCCCTCTCACCTACAACGAGGTCTTCTCCCTGGCCTCGCCCTTCATCAAGAGCTGCCCCAGCGACAACCCCGCCCTGCCCGTCAAGGCCTTCCCCGCCCTCGCTGTCAAGGCCGACGGCGAGATCAAGACCGGCAGCACCGTCACCCTCCAGACCCCCGACTACACCGTCGTCGCCCCCGAGGGTGGTAAGATCTTTGCTGCCTTCATCGCGGTGACCGGCCCCACCTTTGTCGAGGCCACCGCTGTCGATGGCGGCTTCACCGTCGAGATCCCCGAGGGCTTCGCTGGCCAGACCTACGCTGTCCTGACCGGCTGCAACAAGGGTGTCAGCGACGACACCACCGCCGCCGGCCCTGCTCTCATTGAGATCTCGAGCTAAATGCCTCTTGGTTAGGAGTTTGGCTGTGGAACTTGATACCAATAGCGGTGGACTCTTTTTCACTTCTACTTAATATTAATGAAGAATGTGCATGCTTATGTTGAAGCTTGTTTTCACTCACCTTAACCTTGTCTTGTGCATGAAGAATTCCATGAATTGATGAATCCATTTCTTTCAAAGTGCCCTTTTCTGTGACACAGTTCAGACACGGAGCCATCTTAGACAACCCCATGTCGACAGGGTCCCTACCCCTGCGTCCCGTCTCAGATCTCCTTGTTGGCAGCCCAAACCCCCGTCAGTGGGTCAAACTCGAGCACATAAATCGTCTCATCCTCGTCGCCATGCTCGTGGTCCACTCTGAGCTTCGGCTCGTTGTAATGGCCCATAAACTCCAATTCCAGCTGGAGCACGTCGCCATCCCGAAGCGGATCCCTCCATAGCAGCATAAACGGCTCGCTCCTCGCGACACGCCGGCTGCCCTCGAGGCGAACTGACTGCAGAAAAGACATGGGCGTGCCGTCCGTGTCGATGCCGCCCACCGTCACCCGGTACCGCTCCTCCTCCTGCCTCTCGACCTTGACGCTCAAGTGCCTCCTCAGGATGAACCCAGGGATGGTCAGTCCCAGCTGTTCCATGACACTCTGCATGAACATGTCGCCCTCTGAAAAGACCCGCACCTCGCACAGACTGTCAATTGGTGTCTGCTGCAGGTTGCATATCACCAGCTTGCCGCTCCTACGCCCGCCCACCATCTCTGGTATCTCGTTGGCCGGCGTCACCGTCAGGGAGCTCCCAATCACCAGGCAGAGGTCTGCTTCGCGGGCGTGTTCCTTGGCTAGCGAGAGGGCTGGCTCGGGAAGGTCCTCCCCAAAGTTGATGATGCTGTCGTGTAGGTCACCATTGCACAGGGCGCACTTCCTGCCCGTGCGATGGTCGTGATCCGAGTGCTTGTAGGACGCGACGGCTCTGAAATCGCGGAGGTATTCTTTGCCGCACCCTTTGCATGTTTCGCGGTTGCTGTTCCCATGGAGCTCCGAGATGCGTTCCTGCAAACCGGTATCAACATCGAATCATCACGGCACAGGGTACACCCACAGGCAGAATCCCACTGCGCCGGTGTAGTCCGTCGCAATTCTGGCTGATGAGGTATTTGAGAAACCCGTGGTTCTGCAACTCGACGAGCGCCATGTGCGACGCCGTGGGGATGGCCTTGAGCGTGTCCGCGGCCTTGGTGCGCGGCTTGCCCTGGGCGCGCAGTGTCCAGTTGCCATCTGGGCCTCGAAAGTCAGGGATGCCTAATAGGCAGTCACGCTGTCAGTTCAATCATTGGCGCACGGCCACACAGATGCCCCGGCACGAACCAGCGGATGTAGACACCCCGGCGCCCGTAAAGGCAATCAGGTGCTTGCTAGTCTGGATGAGCTTCGCAACCAGCGCCGCCTTCTTGGCCACGGTCGCGGCGGGCTCGCGACGCTCCTTGGCAGCGACTGGTGGTGCGCTGTCCGCCATTGCGGTTGCTTGCTTTTGTTTCGTGGTGACCGTCGCGCTCTGACACGAGATGTCTCTACACGGTACGTACGGTGCGACAGAACTGGATGGGCAATGCTTTTATTCCAAGTGTGACGCACATGTAAGCCGCGAAGAGGAGCTCAGCGGGAGGAATCTCACGCTTGCAGCAGTGAGAGGCTGACCTTGCGTGAATCCAGTCACGTTTGCGCGACCAAGCAGCGGGGTACCCGAGTCCTGGGCCCTGGCTCCTCTCCTTGGCCGACTCCCTCTACCCAAGTGGCCAACCAACACAAGAAAATCCCGTAAATCTTATCGACATAACCTTGAGATGCCAAGCACGACTTGCGACTCCAAGAGCTGACCACGCAGCCATTGCAATCGCCCACCTGATCATTCCCCACTGGGCTCGCCGACGGCTCTCCCTATGGCTTGCGACCAACAACAACATTCCTGCCCGTGTCAGCTTGGCAAAGACCTATCCCAAGACGCGAAACAACTTACACTGTAATATACGGACAGAGGGACTTGGTTCGGATGGCCTGCCGCATCCTGGCCACCATCACGTGGACCTCCTCCTTGGACCAGCCTAGGACCTGCGTGCAGACAAACATGGAGAAGCCCTCCATGTCCCGCTCCAGAGCATAGTGGAAGTACGTGCCCGCCTTCTTCAGCTTGGGGTCCTTAGCCCAGCTGTTGATGGGAAGCTTCAACTTCGTCTCCTGAATGTCGACAAACCCAGCGGCCCGCATGTGCTTGGCCATTTCGCCATCCAGGCAAATGGTGAACGGGCGCCCCGTCTTCTCGCCCGCCTCGTAGAATACCTGCGCCCAGGTGTCGAAGACGTGGTCAGGCCCGAGCTCGATGTGATCCGACAGACCTTGGCAGCCAATCTCGACGTGCTCAAAGTAGCCCCCGGGCTTGAGGTGTCTCAGGATCTTGGTGTCCATCTCCGTCCAGTCGGGTATCGATCCATACATACACCGCGCATGGACAAAGTCAAAGTGGTTCTCCGGCCATGTCCACTCCAACAGGCAATCGTCGACCTCGAAGCGCAAGTTGGGCGGCACCCAGCTGGGCTGCATGGGACTCAAATCAGTGCCAATGACATCCGCCGACGGGAACTCGTCGGCGAAGTCGAGCGCCCAGATGCCCGTTCCTGTGCCAATGTCCAGCACGCGGCCGGGGTCGTCCTGCCGCAACGGTGCCAGGAACAGTCTGTCGTTCAACAGCAACGTCAGGGCGTTATGGATCAAGTCGAGTCCCTCACTCTGGCGCTCGTCATTGGGACCCCAGTAGTCACCGGTCTTGGCATTGGGGTAGGTCCGGCCATGCAGCTGACGGTACTCGAGAATGCTGGGCGTCAGCGTGTCGGTCGACAGGACACTTCCAGCGTCTATGGCCGAATCGTTGTCGTCGTCGCCGCCAGGTTGTACGTCGGCTTCCAAGGGGGCTTCGGGCTCCAAAGCGGCTGTGGTTTCCGGGGCAGATGCTGATGTTTGTGCCGCTGATGTCGTTGGTTCGGCGGGCGAGGGCGTCGCCGGAGATTCCGGCCCTGCTGATCCCGATGGTTCGGGCGAGCTGTGAGTGACCGCCATCGGGCAAGTGAGGATCTGTCAGGTGAGGGGCGAATGAATCGTGATGATGTCGTTCGGCAGCGTGTTAGCACAGAGGTGCTCGACTCCACGTCAGGCGCTACTTTGGCTAGATGGTCAAGCAAATCGAACTGCGTAGGGGTTCCATCGGCCTCAAACAAAATAAGAGAGGCATGAGCTGAGGTCGAGCTGAGGATGAGCCGACCAGTCTGTTATAACTGGGCCCTGTTGAAGCAAGAGTCAACCCCAACCTGACTGACACTGGTCGGCTTTCTCGCTGCCTTGCATGCCGCCATTTGGGATTTGGAATTGTCGGGAAGACATGGGGAGCGGCATTTGCGATGGCAGATTCGCAAATTCCCATTGGCCGCGGCAGGAAGTCGATGGCTACTGATAGACTTTCGGAACGCGGGCTCTGAGCCTCTGACGTAGCATCTTGGGGCCAGGCGGTGAGCGGACAAGTGCCCAGCGCATAATGGCGTCTGACAGGGCCGCTGGAGGATGGTCGGGCTTCGGCTTCTGGCCAATGATATGGCTGCAGGAGACTCCAGTACGAGTCTTGACGGGCGGGAACTCCCTTGTGATGTGCTCCCCAGATGCGAGAAATTGTCGCATGCCGCGGGGCCTGGCTGCATATTGCCAAACACTCATTAATGTGATGGCGCCTTTTGTTCACTCACGGAGCAGAGTTGGGTACACCCACGCAGTATGTGCAGCTTATCAAACGTATGCCACATGGAAAAAGGCAATCAACGCAAGGTAACCGCCTTGTTCGTTCGATCGAGGCTGAATGGCGACACCGGTTAAGCTTCAAGAGAAGTCTTGGCGGCGCCGGCAGAGAGTTAGCTGCCACGTGGCCTTGGCCGCCTGGCTGCCTGGCCTTGGGCGAGTGCTTTGTGGCGCCATGCCATGGGCTTGCGGGGTGTCGCGAAAAGCTGAAGAGGTGGCAGGGAGCCGGTCAACTTTGTGTGCCCAGCAGCCTCATTTATAGGCACAATAATTGTGGCGACAGACTTCGATATCTTTGCGACATTGGCGTAGCACTTCTCATGCTATGTCATGTGCTGAGGATGTAGAGGCCCTGCTTCTGCCTATTCGCGACCGCAGAGTATCAAACACACGCTTTCCCATATGGTCATGAAGGACGTTGATCCACAGGGACGCCTTGAGGAGGGTACGAGCCTCCTCCCAGTCGTCGACGTCAAGCTGCTCAGCGAGGCGAGCAAGCCAGGCGTCGAGATGCGCAGCAGCATCTGGCGGGGAAGTCAAGGTGTGCCAAATGAACAGCAACCAAAAGCCAAGTGGTGCGGGTATCGTTTCCACGTTCACTTCGAGCTTTGTAAGCGAGGAAGTGAAAAGATGCATGAGATGTCGCCTCTGGTCGATGCCAATGCTGGTCTCGCCAAGGTATATGGACGTGATGTATGCCAGCATGCCAAGACGAAGAGTCTCCTGCACGACGTCCGCCATGCGAGAATGATGAAGGAGGCGGTAGAGAATGGACAGCATGATCTCTGCAAAGTCTTCCGAGCGCATCAAATTCCCGGATTGATGAGCCAGGTTGGCCAGATCGCAGAAGATTTTACAGTCCAGCCACACGTTACCCAAATCTGTATTCTTGGCAGAGATGTACTGCGCTAACTCTTCAGCGTTGGCGTCTGGTCTTCTCTCTTTCAATTGATTCTTAAGAAGATAGGATGACCAGGACATGGTGTCTCGGAAGAATCTTGGCTTCGTGTCAAACCTAATGGCAACGACGATGTCCATCCTGCAAACTTTGGTCCATAGCTCCTCACCCTGTGAGCGAACTCGCGAAAGGCCACCGCGAAGACCAACGAGCTTCTCCAACCCCGCCAGATGATTGGCGATGTTCTCGCCAGGCTCGATTTCCTCCGACACCAAAGCCAGGAGCACGATGGTCATCATCGTCGAATTCGCGTTAACCCCTGGGTTATCGGGGCTGTCGAGTCTTTGTCGTAGGAGTTGCAGGGTCCGGGTCAGATAAAGGAGAGGCTTGGCTGTTAGGTGGCCATGCGAAACCACCTCAAAATAACCCTGGGTCGCAAACGCCACGGCGTTGAAGTAGACAGGGTCGGAAATCATGTGGGCAAGCCATGTTGCGTCAAGTTCGACCAGTATATAGCATACGTCTTTCGGGTAGATTCTTTCCTGCGCCATTCGGAAGACTATCGCACAATTAGACGACTAGTGACCACCAGCCCAGGTCAGCACACATACATGGCAAAGCATCATGGAGGACTCGAGGCTCCACGTGAGACGGCAGCTGTAGCAGGCTATAGTCGACGGGTAGGTGAGCGGGTTCGGGCTCGAGCAGTGGCGGGAGTGCTTCATGGTCTCCAATTGCGCCGCTTGCTGGCCCATCGCACTGCTGATGGAGCCATGATGATAAAGGTCGCTGATGGACTTGAGGTCGACCCGCCCTACTGCGCGCCGCGTGACTCCGGACTTGGCGTTTCTGACGCGGACGTAGACTGGGCGAATTATTTTCTGCGGTTGTGGTAATGAACTGGAGGCGAGTCTGCACAGATGCGGGCATGATTGTAGTGAAGTCCACGCTCTACACTTTCTAGGTGATGAAGGATAAGATTCCGGCTAGACATCGACCAAAGGTCGAGTCTCAGGCTCGCCTTGAGATGGGAACTTGTTGGAGTTGGGGCTCGAAAGAAGGAAGGTGCCGTCGTCAGCTTCGGGAATCGAGACCCCTTGCCAAGACTCATGCATTTCCCACTCCTGGCCTAGCGCAGATCGTCTACTTAGCTGCCTTTCGCCTACCCCATAGTCCAGTCTTTGATCGTGGCACTTTTCTACATCATCAACGACTCGCATTTGTAATGCTGTGCAATTGCAGAGGAAGCTTACCCAAACCCATGACCAGAACCTCCAGCAAGGCTTGTCTCAGCCATACTGAAAGGAGACAATGCAAATGTCTTGGCAATCGCAGTGACCCGTCAAACAGAAACTGTTGGACAACAGAGAGAAGAAGAGAGGACAACTAAAGCTACCAGTACTTAAGATTGACCTGATTCCCGACTTCAACTTGTCATGCTGGCGCTTTCATTTGAAACATTCAGATCTATGAACAAGCGCCAACCTTCCAACACCATGCACTCCTCTCAACCACACACATCATCTACCACCGCAATGTCCAGGGACATGCCACCAGACACCTCTGGTTTCGCATCTTCTTTCTACAAGAACCAAATTCGCGCCACCATACCGCCTCTGCCATCGACATTGAATCTCCAAGGTCAATGTGCTGTTGTCACCGGCGCCAACAGCGGATTAGGCCTCGAGTGCTGCAGACACCTCCTCAGCCTTGGTCTCTCACATCTGATCATGGGTGTTCGCTCCGTCGAGCGCGGTCAACATGCGGCACAAGACCTACAAAGAGCCAATACGCAAGCCAATATTGATGTATGGTCTTTGGAAATGGAGTCATACCAGTCTGTCCAAGATTTCGCTCAGGAGTGCCACGGCCTGGCCCGCATCGACATGGCCATTCTGAACGCAGGGCTCGCTGACGTGACGTTCAGCGTTGTGCCCGCTACGGGGCATGAAAGAGTGATGCAAGTGAATTACTGGAGCACTGCGCTGTTGGAGGTGCTCTTAGTGCCCATTATGAAAGCTCACAAGAGGCAATCGTGGACACCTAGGATCACCGTTGTCAACTCGGGCATGGCAAACTTCAGCACGCTGCCCAACAGAGACAAAAGGCCCCTTTTGCGCTCCTTTGACGATACAACCCTCACACCCTGGGACCCTCAAACACGCTACAACGACTCGAAACTTGTTGGGCAGTTCTTTCTCAGTCGTCTCGTGGAGAACACCTCGCCTCACGATGTTATCATCAACATGGTAGAGCCGGGGCTGACAAAGGGAACCCAGTTATTCCGCAACGTGGGAGGGCTTTCAGGCGCTGTATTTGCCATGCTCAAGTCGGCCGCAGCGCGTCCAGCCCACGTTGCTTCACGCACGTATGTTGATGCCGCGGCTGTGAAAGGCCCCGAATCGCATGGGTGTTACATCTCCCTCGGCAAAATTGCACCGTAAGTGAGCCCTTGATTTTTGGGTGATCGGTCAGATCCCTAACTCGTTAGACTTGCGCCTCTGACCTATGGCGAAAATGGCCGTGGACTGAGCGATTGTATATGGGAGGAGTCCTTGGAGGAATTTGAAACGGTTTGCGGTGCTGCAGCTCTTGAGCACGTGCGATCAAGTGGTACATAAGTGCAGGCCAAGAAATTTGATTTGACAAGAAATTTGATTTGAGCTTCTGAAAGATGTCGGCCTAATCGAGTCACCTAAAACGACTGGAGCCATCAACCATCAGCCTTTCGCCAGCGCCTGCGAAGAGACCGTCGAGTTCAAGACGCGCTTCTGGGAGCACCCCGAGACGAATGTTATCGGCAACTGCACTCGCATTGGGCAGCCTAGAGAGAGAGGGCGCGAAAGAGGAGTCTAGGGCCAGGGATGATCCAAGTGGCCAGTCCTTAGTTTACACGAAGTTCAAGTACCTTTCACGACACTGTCTGTCATATATGAGGTAGAGAAATCACACGAGCAAAATTTTCTTCTGTGATGTGTCGCCGTCACTCACCTGGCTAGAGCTGCGGCATAATGTGCTGGTTTGGAGACTTCTCGTTCGTCTGATCGATGCTCCTCATGTCACTTCACCTTCATCTCACCCGCAGCAAACACGGAAATAGATGGTTCAGGTCCTTTTTTTCTCTTCCACAACCAACACTACTATTCAAACAACCTACCTCTCCTCATTAGAAACACGCTCTAGTTTGAGCGCACCTTGTTTGCTCAGGAAACCTGTCACTCTCAAACCTTGACAATGAGCTCGCTTTGGGCTACATCCGCTGATCCATCTCCCGTTGATCAGGGAACGCGGAATATTTCTGCGCCAAATATGGCGACGCTCATGAGCGCCCCGGTGCCCGACATTTCTCTTGTCAACTATAACAAGTGGCGCGGCCGTTTCGATAAGCTCATCGCCACATATCTCCGCGATGGCGCTGGGGTCGAGCTCGCTCGGCGCGCCGATCGGGCGCTCAAGCCCTTTGCCGAGAGCCCAGAGAGCAGCATTCCCTCGTTCACGGTCATCGAGGCCGTCATGCGCCAGCTTACGAGAGGTCTGGCACCATCTCCTTCACATGTACCTGAAACAGCATAGTAGTGGCTAACATCCCCAAGAAGAGTTTAGCTTCCCAAGGCCTGTTTCTTTCGGCAGATACGTCGTCAACCGAGCCTCACTTAAGCGTATCACGAACAAGCGCGCGGGTATTGCCCACGCCCGGGAGTTGTACAATATCTTCCCAAGTGGGAACGGCACGGGCAATCATGCCGAGTTCCTCCAGCTGCTCAAGCGGATTGGCATTCATGAGACCGATCACGGATGCACTCAAAGTTCGACAGTAGCATATCGGCCGCCCGAGCACATCGCTGGGCTCTTGACCAAGGGCTTGAAGAGGCAGCTGGATGCTGAAGGCGACGGCCACGACTCGAAGCGACTGATGACCCCTGCCTCCAGGCCGACTTCGAGTCCCCTGACGCACACGCCCCCGCCCTCGGTGTCGCCAACAAAGACCACCACGCAAGACAGTATGCTCGAGCAGATGGTCTCGCAGTTCACAAAGGTCATGGAGGAGCATCAACAGCAAAAGGCGAAGCTCTGTGTGCGAACCACTGAGCTCGAGGGCATTATCAAAGCCAGAGATATTGAGATTCGGGGATTGATGGCCGCCAATGCGCTCTTGCGAGACAATACGGTCACCAATATCGGCTCCGATGATCGCGTTGCCTTTCAGATTTGGAGAGCCAAGATGTTTGCGCACCGCGATCAGTTCAAGGAGCAGATTGGCGAAGCGATCGAGCGCTTCACAGACCTGAAGAATCGGGTTGATGGATCGACCCCATCCTTCATGGAGAACGATATGGAAGATGGAGAGGTCAAGGAGTGTTGAGTCTTGGGTTGCGTTGAATGGGGGCGTGTGGACGTTGGAGTGCATGGATTAGGCATACCCGGCACTTTATGAGCCCGTCTCAGTACAGGGCTCTCCAAAGATTGACTAATAGGGTATCGGGTTATAGTCTGCGAGAGCCGTCGGGATATGCAAATGGCTAATTGTTGGGCGGTTGATTCGTCGTTGCCCAGGGCCAGCCAGGGATGATGGATCGAATCATCGAGAGACGGAGGGACTGCCGTGACGCAGACGACCCCAGTTGATGTAATTAGCAATATTCTTAAGATCCCACCAACCGGCAGAATATTATATACCGCTCATCTGGGGAAGTCTAACTCCTCCTTCCCCTCTTCCCCACGCCCTGATCAACAAAGCTTGGCGTGCATGCTGGACACTTTTCCTCTTCGCGAACCCTGATGCGAGGACCAACTTGTTTCTCTCGCAGTACGGATACGGCAGCGTCATCCGGGCATTCAGGCACAATGACTCCCCTCGATCATTTTGCCGGGCCAGTAGGATCACCAATGAACCTCGCTCGTGGGGGAACAAAGGCCGAGCTACTACGCAAGGCGGAGGAAATTGGTGTATTGACCATATAAAGGGAGTGGGCGAAGCCACATGCAGGCACAAGCTCCCACAAGTGCATTGGAAAGCCACTGAGCTCAGTATCGACTGCCGCGATGCTCTTCTCCAAGCTTCAGGCCCTGGTCTTAGGTCTCACCCTGGCCTCCGAGGCTACGGCTCGCGCCGTCAATCTGGACACACAGTCGCTGTACAACCGCCAACAAGACCTTGTCACGTGGGATGATCACAGTCTGTTCGTTCGTGGCGAGCGAGTGATGGTCTTCAGCGGCGAATTCCACCCTTTTCGTCTCCCTGTGCCCGGCCTTTGGCTTGATGTGCTCCAGAAGATCAAGGCTTCCGGCTACAACTGCATCTCCATCTACATCGATTGGTTCCTCCTCGAAGGTGAGCCTGGTAAATTCAGAGCCGAGGGCGTCTTCGACCTCCAGCCCTTCTTCGACGCGGCGAAGCAGGCAGGTCTCTACGTGCTCGCGCGCCCGGGTCCTTACATCAACGCTGAGGTCTCGGGGGGTGGCTTCCCAGGATGGCTGAGTCGTGTTCCCGGTGCGCTGCGTACCAACACGGACGAGTTTATCGGGGCCACGGACAATTACATCAAGGAGATTAGCAAGATCATCGCCAAGAACCAAATCACCAACGACGGACCCGTGATCCTGCTGCAGATTGAGAATGAGTACCAGAACGCCATAGATGGATACGACATGCCCTCGTACGACTACTGGAACAGCGTGGAAGGGCAATTCCGCGACACCGACATTGCTGTGCCCATCATCAACAACGAGGCCCACCAGTACGGATACATCACGGCGCACACGCCAGCCAGCGTCGACATCTACGGGCACGACGGATACCCCCTGGGATTCGATTGCGAGAACCCACAAAGCTGGCCGGAAGATGGGCTGCCGACGGATTGGCTGGCAATCAACAACGAGATTGCGCCCGACACTCCATACACAATTCCAGAGGTAAGTGAGCTGTCGTGCGCCATGGTGCTTAGAGGGACTGACACCGTCTCTGATAGTTTCAAGGAGGTGGCTTCCAGCACTGGGGTCAAGCCGGGTTTGCGAACTGTGCTCTGCTCCTCAACATGGAGTTTGAGCGCGTCTTGTACAAGAATAACTACGCTGTCGGCGCAACAATCTTCAACATCTACATGGTGAGCCGCTTGCTCGATATAAGGTCTGGCGCAGTATTGACCAAGGCAGATTTACGGCGGCACCAACTGGGGTAACCTGGGCGGCCACCAGGGCTTCACATCCTACGACTACGGCGCACAGATCACAGAGGAACGTCAGCTGTGGCGCGAGAAGTACAGCGAGGTGAAGCTACAAGCCAACTTTTTCCACGTGTCGCCCGCCTTCCTTGAGGCGGACCGGTTCAACTCGTCACTGCAGTTCACGCACAACGACGCTATCACGGTGACCCCTGCGACAACCAACTCGACCAAGTTCTACATTGCGAGGCACACGGACTACGCGAACACAGAGTCCGTACCCTATCGTCTCACCGTCAAGACGGTCGACTATGGCGAAATTGAGATCCCCCAGTTGGGTGACAGTCTTGTGATGAACCGGCGCGATTCCAAGATTCACGTCTCCGACTATCCTGCGGGTGACAAGCATATCATTTATTCCTCTGCCGAGGTCTTTACCTGGTGAGTTCCACAGATGAAGTAAAAATGATACCTAAGCTCAGCGGTGTTACAGGAAGAAATATGACGACAAGACAATCCTCGTTGTGTATGGTGGCCCCAATGAGCACCACGAGCTGGCCGTTGCAAACGACGACAATGACTTCCGAATCCTCGAAGGCGACGAGGGCGAGAATGTCTCTGTGCAGAGCGCTAAAGATGATTACACCATCATTTCCTGGGATATCTCGGACGATCCCGAAGACCGCAAGGTCGTGCGTGTCCATTCGGACTTTTACATCTACATGCTTAGTGCGTTTTTCTTTCTGATTGTGAACTACTCGGGACGTGCATGCTAACTAAGGCAGACCGCAACGAAGCCTACAACTTCTGGGTGCCTCCCACCGGCGCTGGCTCTGACTATGGCACTTCGGACGTCATCGTCAAAGCCGGCTACCTGATGCGCACTGCCCAAGTCGACGGTGCGACCTTGAACCTCGTGGGAGACGTGAATGCAACCACCCCCATCGAGATTATCGGTGGTGCCCCAGCCAAACTGGAGGCTCTCAACTTCAACGGACGAAGTCTTCCGTTCACCCAGAGCAACCTAGGTGTCGTCAAGGCCACCGTCGATTTTGAGGCACCCGACATCAAGCTGCCCTGCCTCAGTAACTTGCAGTGGAAGAAGATTGATTCTCTGCCAGAGATCTCCGGCGACTATGATGACAGCGCGTGGGTCGACGCCGATCTTGAGGAGTCGCCCAACGACCGATACCCCATCAAGACACATGTCTCCCTGCGGGCCGGTGACTATGGGTTCCACACTGGATCTGTTTTGTTCAGGGGCCACTTCACCGCAAACGGCAAGGAGTCCACCTTTGAGGTTGTGCCTCAGGGCGGCTCCGCATCTGGATCCTCTCTGTGGCTGGACGATACATTCCTCGGCTCGTATCTGGGCGAAGCTGAAGTGATCAACGGAACTATCACAGCGGATCTCCCCGCGCTCGAGGACGGCTCCGAGCACGTCTTCACCTTGGTCATGGACCACATGGGTCTGCACGACAACTATGTCGTTGGCGAAGACATGCTCAAGGATCCCCGTGGTATCCAGGCCTACGACTTCCCCGGTCACGACGGCAGCGACATTACATGGAAGATGACCGGCAACCTCGGCGGCGAGCAGTACGTCGACAAAGTTCGAGGACCCCTGAATGAAGGCGGCCTGTTCGTGGAGCGTCAGGGCTTCCACCAGCCGTCTGCGCCCACGAGCGCGTGGGACGAGGGCAAGCCGACGGACGGAATGAGCGATCCTGGCATCACCTATTACACGGCGACCTTTGATCTCGATATTCCAGAGGGATACGACGTGCCCCTGGCCTTCAAGTTTGACGATGATGTGTCGGACGGTGTCTACCGCGCGCAGCTCTACGTCAATGGGTACCAGTACGGCAAGTTTGTCCCTCTGATCGGGCCCCAATACCGTTTCCCCGTCCATGAGGGGATCTTGAACCACCATGGGGAGAACACGATTGGCATCACCATCTGGGCGCAGGAACGTGGAGGCGCGAAACCCAAGGGACTCGGCTGGGATGTCTCCATGATCACAGAGACGGGGTTCGGCACAGTCGAGCTTAGCCCTGCCCCGGGATGGGAGAAGCGTAAAGGGGCATACTGATGACTTTATGTGACCTAAATATGCTTGGTGTTGATGGGGGGAACACAATGTTTCTTGCCCACACGTCTCTGCCATAGGGAATATCACGTCATACCACACTCAAAGCATCTCTCATATGGATTCATCATTGCTCATTACAATTAACTTTGGCCACTATCATACAATCCTCTACTTCATGAGATGCTGCTCCTGGTGGCTGACCGAATGCCTCTTGTGTGTAGAGTCTTCGGGGTAGTCGTGCTCCACTGTAGGCTCGCCAACATGCTCCTTCAACACGCTGGGAGGCACATGGGCCGCATTCCTGGGGTCGGAGGGCCGGTGACCGCTTGCGACGCCCGTACCGGTGGTGGCAGTGTGTTGGTGTTTGTGGACGCGCGGGTCGAGCTTGTTGAGCGCCTCGTTGTGGTGGACCGGGCCAGACTTGGTGGTCTCTGTGGGCATGGGCTCGCGGCCGAGGGCGTTGTGGTTGCGGGCTCTGGCGTCGTCGTCAGTGACGTGCGAGTGGGCGTTTGCGCCGCGGGGATCGTGGGTTGGCTCGGTATAGGTGCCCATGGGGTTGTTGGAGCCGCCAACGAGGTTGTGGGCGTCGCCAGTGGGGGCAGCGGCTGTGTTGGTGGTGGAGTACAGGTTGCCTGTGGTGTTGTGGGTGGTGTTGGCGGGCACATTCTCGTGGTGGTGAGTGGCGGAGGAGGTGGTGGTCGTGTTGTTGTGCTCCTTGTGACCGCTGAGGGCGTCCTTGGCCTTGTTGATGAGGGACGACATGGTGTGTTGTCTTGGGTTGATTTCTTGGAGATGTGTTTTTCTTGGGAGTTATGGTTTGCAAGATGGGAAAATCAAAGATGGTGTGAAGATGATGTTCCAAAGGCTAAGACTTCCGGCAAGTGGGAAGACTATATAGCCAAGAGATCAGGGTCCTCTAACGTACAGGACCAGGTGGTAGTGCCCTAGTACTACGTAGCTACCTCATGCCTCGTCATAGTGGGTACCTTGTGTCCCCAGGTCCGCCACTGCAATATGCGGGCTGTGTGCGGTCGTCGACCATCAAGCTTTTCAATCACGGCTGGTTTACCCCGAGATGCGTGAAGATGGTGGTGATTGCGTCGTGGATATGTGGACGCCGCCGCTGCGTCATTGGCACTTTGGCGGGGAAGAAGCAGGCAATGCACTGCACTGGCAGTGCTCCACGTGGGGCAATGACGTTTTGGTTCGCTGAACAGACTGCTAAGCTTCGAGGCTAATGGCAGCCTGTCGATACAAACTGGCTGGGTGATCAGTTTCTCTACCTCCGTACCCGGAGCTTATCCAGGGTCCTGTTTGATCTTGCAAGGCGCGTTTCTTCCATTGTTCCAGAGTAGACGATTTGTCATACGTAGCAAGCTGGGCCTCGAGGGGTGCAAATAACCATAAAATTTAGCGTACCCAACTTCTCCAGCATGGGAGTCAATTGCCCCAGTGCTATCAAGTCTAGAGCCGGCGCTTCTGCGCGATATTCCCTTGCCCAGGAGGAGCCATGGAGCGATGGACAACTTCATCAGCATCTTACATCATAGGCCTCCTTGTGTGATCTGAGCTCGGTGCTCCCAACGACGCTGGCGGAGCCTATAGGCCATCCGATTGGGATACCATAGGAATGCACACGTAACCTTTGTGTTGTGAATCTGTGTCCCACGCCTCATCTCAGCCAGTACCACGTCCCAGCAGCAACAGCACCCGCAGCGACCATCCACGGCAGCATGATCACCAAAGCCTTGGTCGCGTTCGTAATGGTGATGTCCATTGCAATCTTCCCCAGCATGGCCGCCTCATTCAACCACGGAAAGTCCTGATCAGGCACGTCTTTCCCAAGGAACTCGCACAGCGGTCCCCAGCCCTGTCCCATCCGGTATTCCAACAGCATCTCCTTGGGCACCGCCTCGCGTATCCTCCTCGCATGCCGATCATACGCCTCGCGTGACCTCTGCTCTGCCTCCTCTGGCGTCCTGCTGTCAAAGAGGCCCAGAATGACTTTGCGAGTCGCAGTGCCCCCGTGGAATCCGACGAGCGGCTCAATGTATTTAAGAGAAAAGTTGGACATGGGTCCCCACACGGTCGGCACAAGACTCCCAAAGACGCTCTTGTGCCACTTGTCAAAGTCCCTATGCACTAGGATGACCTTGGCGTCCGGATAGGCCGCTATCAGCTCCGGGCCGAACATGCTTGCGGCGTCGGTGCAGGCCTCGTGGCTCCCATAAAGCTGGTCCCAGTCCTCGCGCGTCCACGGCTTGCCGGTGTAGGTTGGCAGGCACGGGAACGTGGCGTCGGCCGCGGCGGAGAGCAGGACCCAGTCGTTGAGGCGGTTGATGTACTTTGAGGTGTGATGGACGTCCTTGTAGCCAAGGATTGTGAGCGCCTCGGCCATAGACGTCGATCCTGTCCGTGGCAGCCCCAGGGACAGGACCTTCATGTCGCGCTTCGGCGGTGGTGATACCATTCTGAGTGCAGTTGGGGTGCAACGAACTTGCAGTGAAGGGGGCAAGTTGGCACGCTTGGCTTGTCGACGGCAGAAGCGGACGCTGGTGCACGAGGCCTCGTCAGATTGAGACCATCAAATTCATCCTAGCCATGAACCAGCCAGCTAGCCAGCCGGTCGGCCGTTTGCCCGTCGCATCGACCCACTTTTCAAGGGCGGCGGCCGACGTTGGTGTGTAAAATCCAAGTCGGGTATCTCCAACCCCGAGCTGGACGGATCGTGGATGGATGGAGGGCCGGACGTGATCACGAGGTTGTCGCACCAGTGCGTGGTTCGTCTGCGACGCGTTTGAGAGTTGACTGCATGCATGCGAAGAAGCGACCCCGCACCTCAAGATATCGGTATCGGGTATCTTGAAGATATCTGTGTTTCGTGAAAGCTGTTGCGCTTTTGACACTGTTCGTCCTCGACGGTCAAGCAGCCGAAATGCAGCTCCACGATCCAACGCGGCAGAGAGCGACTACCGGGTAGCTAGCTGACTGTTCCTGGACGGCGGCCGCCCAGCTTGACCACGCGCAAGATGGGAGCAGAAGCTTTACTACTTAACCTAGAGAGAACATTTGCTAACTATTACCGCTCCGAGCCCGAAAGCCCAACGGATGGATGATTTTGGAGAATCCCTCCTTCTCGTGACCCTTCAGCTCCAGACCTCAGAAGCGTCTTGCGCCCACATTCAACGCGCCCCAATTGTAGCGTCGCCAGCACACGCGACGGGTCCAGCCGACCGCCAATTCCAGCGGCATGATTGGACCGGTTAAAGAGCTGGCTAAATGGCACGCGCTATTCCAGCAAAAGGGCTGGCTTGATGGACCCCGAGCGCCTCTTTATGACCGTAGTTAAATGCCCAAGCCCAAGCATCGCAGGTACGTGAGAGACCCGCTGAGCCTGGGGGGCGAACAGGTATCACTTGCTAGAGCGCATCCCCACTTCTCTCATTGTGACGTTTGAATCCCACCACCGGTCGAGAGAACATCGCGGGGCAGGTCGCATGTAAGAGGCGCGGGAGAAGTTTGTCGGGTCGATAATTCAGTCTTGCGCGCTCAAAACCCTCTCATTTTCTTCTAATCCATTTCTCGCGAATCTCTCTTCTCTCCTGCTTCCTCATTGCCATCTTCTCCTCTGCGTCATACACTGCTCGCTGAGACAGACAACGAACCAGCCAAACCCCGCGACGGCAGCCCCTCAGTCTCCCAACTCACCAGCCTCAACTTAAGCCAGTTAGTTACAATGGCGGCTCCCAAGAAGGATGATCTCAGCGTAAGCGCTCTCATTCACTCGCAGAGAAAACATGTTGACGTCGGCAGAACCTCTCCTTCATTCTCAACAAGCCCAACGAGGTGACCTTTTCCGAACGTCCCAAGCCCACCCTCTCCTCACCACACGATGTGCTCGTCGCCGTCAACTACACCGGCATCTGCGGCTCCGACATCCACTACTACCTCCATGGCGCCATTGGGCACTTTTTCGTCAAGGACCCCATGGTCCTGGGCCACGAGTCGTCCGGTACCGTGATTGAAGCGGGCGAGGGCGTGTCCAGCCTCAAGGTCGGTGACAGGGTCGCCATTGAGCCCGGCTACCCATGCAGGCGGTGCCACGACTGCCGCGCGGGACACTACAACCTGTGCCCGGAGATGGCCTTTGCTGCCACGCCGCCCTACGACGGCACCCTGACCGGCATCTGGTCCGCCCCCGCCGACTTTTGCTACAAGCTGCCCGACAATGTCAGCCTGCAAGAGGGTGCCCTCATCGAGCCCCTCGCCGTCGCCGTCCACATTGTGAAACAGGCGACCATCACACCCGGCCAGTCCGTCGTCGTCATGGGCGCCGGCCCCGTTGGCCTGCTGTGCGCTGCCGTGGCCAAGGCCTACGGCGCCTCCAAGATTGTCAGCGTCGACATTGTCCAGTCCAAGCTCGACTTTGCCAAGGGCTTTGCCGCCACGCACACCTACTCGTCCCAGCGTGTGTCGCCCGAGGAGAACGCCAAGAACATCCTCGATCTCGTCGGCCTCCCGCGCGGCGTCGACGCCGTCATTGACGCCTCGGGCGCGGAGCCTTCCATCCAGACCTCGCTGCACACCGTCCGCATGGGCGGCACCTACGTCCAGGGTGGCATGGGCAAGCCGGACATCAACTTTCCCATCATGGCCCTGTGCCTCAAGGAGGTCACCGCCAAGGGCTCCTTCCGCTACGGTGCTGGTGACTACCAGCTGGCCGTCGAGCTGGTCGCCACGGGCAAGGTGGACGTGAAGAAACTGGTCACGGCAACGGTGGCTTTCGAAAAGGCGGAGGAGGCGTTTAAGAAGGTCAAGGAGGGCGAGGCCATCAAGGTGCTCATCGCTGGGCCCAACGAGAAGATCTAACTAGGCACGGTCCATAATAATGAAGAAAACAGGCATTCGGCCGAATGCGGATTCAGTCTGTATCTCCGTACACCTGAAATGAAGAATCACAAGCGGCAATTAATACTTGTACAGGGCGATTCGTAACATGCACCCTCTGCATAAAATAAGCTTGCTGATCGACAGAGCCAAGTCTCGATTGGTAGGATTGGGGAAAACTCGCTTCACGATTCCGCCCTACAGGGGTGGCCGATTCCGCAGTTCTATCGGGGGTCCAGTCCTCCTGGGCGGCACGCTGCGTCGTGGGCTGGCGGTGGCTTGCTGGTTGCTTCTCCGTTCTCGAGCTGAAGATTCATTCGGCATCTTCTGCCGAATACAGAGGTAATTACGGTGAACGAGTTTTATCTTGCCAGAGCTGAGCATGGACAAGTGACAGTGGACAGGGCTGACGGTTTCGAAATCAACAGTATACTATTACGTAGAGCGACATCTACCCAGACCACCATCACCATGCGGAACCTAAAAGCTTAATAATTGTCCTCCCAGACTGGGCCCATCTGCGCCAGCCCTGCAGCTCTTGGCGGGCCTTTTCCCGTGCGGTGATTGTGCCTCGTAAGCTCCCAAGGTCCCGAGCGAGAGCCAGAGCACGCCCGGCATCGCAGGACACTAATTAGGTGCGCCAATGCCGGTGCGGCTGAACAGGATCAGCCATTCACTCATCGAATCTGGCGCACAGGACGGTGGCCAGTCTGCCTTGTGACCCCCCAGCAGCATGCGGGCCCTGTCGCTCGATTTTGTATTAAGAGCTCTTGATGCCCAGCTTTGTGAGCGCAGCAACCGCCTGCCCTTGACACTGTACACACGTATGTATAACCCGTAGCGAACAAGATGTCGACTGAGCATGAACACACCGAGGATGGCGCGCATGCCCATGTTCTCAAGACGCCCCTCTGGATGCTTGTCATTCGTGGCTTCCAAATCCTCATCTCTCTGATCATTGTCGCCCTGGCAGGTCGTCTCATGCACGATGCCTACCTTGACGAAGAGGGCCTCGCGCTGGCGATTGTAGGTGCACTCCCTGAGCGAGCTTGGCTCTGGAGACTTACCTTAATTAGTCCCTCATCACCTGGGTCGTCGTTGCTTACGTCGTCCTCACCGAAAAGCTCCCTGCGCTGCACAAGGCCTACCACATCATCGCCGTCCTGGCCCTGGAAGGCTTCATGGTGATCATGTGGCTCGCAACATTTGCCGCCGTCGCCGCAGAGCGTGCTCGGTACGTCGTGAGAGTCCAGACGTATGGATGCTTCGACAACGGCAGCTTCCTGGACAGCAAGACCTGCCTCACCAGGAGGGACGACAACGTCCTCCTCTTCAAGAGTGGCGCGGCTATGCTGGCTGCCATCGCTGGCCTCGGCGCCCTCATGTGGCTGCTTTTCATTGCGACCTTTGCGTGGACCATGGTCATGTTCTTCCGTGGTCGCAAAGAGGGCCGGTTCCTGTTCAGCACTGGCACCACCAACGAGCACCAGATGGAGAGCCAGCCGCACATGCACCCGGCGGGCCAGCCAGAGAAGATCGTCCAGTCGCCACTCCAGCCGCAGGCCCAGTACCCTCAACAACAGCCCGCGGGATACTATCAGCCTCAGCCTGGGATGCAGCCGCAACACGAACAGTACGCCCAGCAGGCATATCAGCCCTCCTTGAGTTCGCAGGCCGTCAGCCCGCCACCGCAACAACCGCAAGGACCGTACCAGCCGCCGACACATGAGCTGCATGGCCAGCAACAACAGCCGTATGGACAGTACCAGCAATACCCGCCGCCTTCAGGCCAGCAGCAACCCGGGTATCCGCAGCAGTCTCCTCCTCAGAATTACACTCCTGCCAACGAACTGGAAGGTGGACAGCACGGGCAGCATTACGAGATGCCGTCGCCTCCTCCGGCCTCGCCCCCGCCAGCCCAGCAGCATTAGGCACGGTCATAAGGTGTGATGTTGGGTTGGGCAAGTTTAGCGGGGAATTGGCAGGGGGGGTGTGTCGCCACGGGTAGCTTCTGTGTCTATATCAGCGTAATCAGATTTAACATATGAATTTTGAACATCTCATGGAGATTTTCCAAAGTGCGTCAAGTACGACCAGGATGCAAAATGCCAGGGACTTGTGATGGTGATGATGATGGTGATGAGCTGCGTCTCCAGAAATACTTGGACTCGGAGCGCTGCGCGTTCTGCCCAGGTGCTCTCCATAAACGGCAGGCGGTCAGATCTTCACTCATTCCATCCGAGCTGGAAGCTCCGATGCTGCTCGTCACGATTTGTACCGCCACGGCTTCATCACGACGCTTCGTCCGAACCAGGCATCAATGCGGTAGTTGGGGACCGTCTTCCGGCTTTCACATCACACACAAGTACTTCGCGCATGGCCGCCATGGCCGCAGACGAACCAGTCGCTCCCACAGAGCACCTCGGTGTTCCCTCGCGCAACCCGCTACCACTGTCGGCCTCGCAAGAAGCGCAGGTACGGGATATCTTCTATGCGCGCGTACGAAAGAACTGCAACGACGAGATTAAGGGTGAGGGACCCCGCCGAGGCGTTGCTATGATCGCAATGGCCTCAGCCCATCTCTGCTCTACAGTGACACCTGCTAACTGAACAAGCCTTCGCTGCCTGCGCCCTTGGCCGCACATTCACCGTGTCGTTTGCCTGCCGAGCTGAGCATCGCGCCATGAACGGCTGCATGACCCGCCACGCGACCCAAGAAGAGCACGACCTTGCCCGAGAAGAATGGTTCAACATGCGCCTCGAGCGACAACGCGCACGGGAGCGCAAGCAGAAGATGGCAGCGGCGCAAGAAGACTTTATGAGAGAATGGTGGGGACTGCCTGACGACGTGCGACTATCGAGGCAAAAGGAGATGGAGCGACAGGTGGAGCGAGTCGGTGGCATGGCCGCCAGGGACAGAGAGAAGAAATGATGTACGAACGAGGGCAGGGAGACCCGCGATGCATTGGACGGCGTTTGGACTCATATTATATATACCTGTACCATATGGGACTCTTGTACAACTAGGAAGATATCTTATCTCAAGGCAAGACAGCATGGCGTTCCTCTAGGCCGCGGCGGGCATTTCGACGTGACGGTGCGACCAACAGCAACCGAATACTTAGTCGCTGACAAAGGTTCGCGACCAAAAACACCGGCTCATGGCACTTGAGCGTCCAAAAGATCGCCCGACTAATTAAGCGCCCCGACTGCACGCTCGAAGAGAGGGTTGCTCCCTCATTCGACAAGGCGGCGCCTCTGCGTCGGGCGCTTAACGACACCTGCAGTGTGATGCGTCCATTGATTGGGCCCGCCCCTAAGACCCCTGGGAAGATGGGTCTATTTTTGGGCCATCGTGGGCATCCTCCCCGCCAAATCGCAGCGGGAAGCGCCTTTGGATGGCTTTCAACAAGATGGGTGCTATATCTCCCGTGTGTCTGCCCTTGATGGACCGATACACTCATTTGGGTTCCGTTTCTGCTGCATTCGAGGCTGGTACCACGACGACAGCCATAAGGACGACCACGACCAACACGAAGAAGACGACGACCACGACCATGCAGCGATAGCCTCAACATTGATACCCATTCAACTACAAGCACCATCATGTCTTCACCAGCACCAGGCAGTTTGTCGCTCTTTCCTAGCCCCAACAGCTCGCGACCACCACCAGTTCATCGCAATGTGACACCCTCAGGCCGCCGATCTGGATCTCGAGAGCGCAGGGCGCCAACTCCCCAGAGCGTGCGTGCTCAGACACCGCAACAGCATATCCCAGAGCCAGGGCAGTCGCCGTCACGACAACACCGGCGGCAGGAGACACCTTTGCAATTCGATGGGGCTCTGACCCAAAGGGCTGAACCTAATCTGCTACCACAACCAGTTCAGCACCAGCAGCGCAGTTCGATCTCGAAGCTGCCCCTGGACGACGGAGGTGATGCGACAAACGCCCAGCCACTGCGTTCCATCTTCCCAACATACAATCCCAATGTGCCTCTTGGTCAACAAGACTATGCGCCCACGGCGAAAAGTCCAACCCAGATCCCCCGAGCCGTCATCAGCCGTCAGTCCTGGCGCGACCCGCATCCAGACGAAGATGGCAGCGTCCACAACCTCGCTCATTCGCCGCGGGGTGGCGAGCCCGCTCCCCATCGTTGGGCGCAACCCCGGCCAAGCGAGCCACCCGTCGTGCCAAAGACCAGCTCGACCGAGCAGCTCAGGAGTTTCTGGAAAGTCGCCAACGGATGGCAGGCGTCGTCGTCCGAGGGGCGAGTGTACTGCATGAAGCTGACCCAGGAGAAGGATGCACCCGTCTACACGCTGTCTTCGTCGTCGCAACCTTTCTACAACATCCGACTCGATCCTACATCAGCCTCTGCGCGTGTCACGGTGATGCGACACGATCCGACTAAGCCGTACAAGGACCCAGCGGCCGAGGCAGCGTCTTCGTCGTCACCGTCGATTCTGGGCGCGCTCGCTGCCACGGGGGGCAGTGATCCGGGCAGTCTCTCCTCTAGGATGACTGATGGGAAACACTGGCAAGAAGCTCTGACCACAACCTTGGAGGAGGAGACTCGTCGCCACAGGCCAGAAGATGGGCTTGTGGCCGTCTTGATGCCCACACCGGCGACAAAGATGGCGCTAGAAAAGGCCAATGATCCTCAGGCGCAGATGATGGCGGAGAGAGAATGCGGGCGGTTGGTGTGGGACGACGATTCAGACAGCTACTTCCTCGTCCACCCAGCCCTGGCGACGCCGTTCTGCGTCACCATTGAGAGGTCGCCTGCGTGGTCGAGGGTCGAGTACACACTTGAGCACCACGAATCGCCCAAGCACCTGGCCAAGCTGACCAGAGATGGCACCGGCGGTGGCTGGATCGAGGTGGACACGGGCTTGGCCAGCAAGATTGAGGCCTTCTACGTTGTCGACGTCGCCATCACAGCGTTGATGCTCGTCGCCAACGCGGACGAGAAGAACCAGCCAGCGCCCATTGAGCCCTTTGAGCCCCCACCCTCGTTGTCGCCGCCTGCAGCCCTGATCGGCGCACCCCCGCCCGCGCATAAGAAGGACAAGAAGTCCTTATTTGGGAGCAAGAAGCCACAGATGGAGGCGTTTGAGATTGACCTCGAGAGTCAGGACGACAGTGTCCGCAAGGAGAGCAAGAACAAGGTCAAAGTGAGGGAGGGCATCGACAAGCTGCCTTTCGTGATCAGGGCGCCACTCAAGATCGTCAAGGGGCTCTTCAAGGCGTTTATTTGGGTGTTGACGATTTTGTTCAAGTGTTTGAAGTTTATGTTTACACCGTGTTATCGGTTGGTCGGGAGTAAATACTAGCTGGATCTAGGGATAATGGGTATGGAAATGACTATGATTATGACTTTGGGAACGGACAGATCTCTCTTGGTGACTACGTGATTTCATCGGTCGTTACGATGGTGTGATTCTAGACCGCGCAGCATCCGTCAACGGACGCGTCGTTCCGTCAGTCCAAGGCCATTGTTGTCAGGAGTTGCTGCAACACTTCAGCGGAGTCTCGTTGTTACGATTTTATGAGGCTCGCCTATCCGTTCGAAATTCCAAACTTCGTAGTCGGCCTGTCTCTTTGATATTTAGCATATTCACCACGCGACTTCAAATACGCCTTGCTGTAGGCTCCAAGTAATGCTACCATTTGGTACTTGTGTTAGATCACGCTTTCCCATATCTCATGCTGAGTTTCCCTTCGTCCTGGCCGATATCACTCGAAGTTTTGGATAGAATCACGATGAAGAACATGGTATGTTATGGCTTATATCGGACACGGCAATCCAGCCAAAAGGATCAAACAAGCCGCCACAACCGTCTTTCCCCAAAAGTGCTCATCTACCTCTTCCTGGCGCGCACCTTGAGTTTCTGCCCCCGCCTGGTAGTCCCGCCCGATGTAGCGGTCTTCGCCATTTTGGCCCGCGTCTCATCAAGTTCCTGCTCCGCCTGCTCCAGGATCTCGAGCTTCTTCTTCGTGCTCGCCAACCTCCGTTTCAGTCGCCACAGTGCATCGGCTCTTTGCGCTTCCTCTTCCGCCTTCTTCCCCTCTTTGGGCTTGTCATCGTCGTCTCCCAATTCGAGATCTTCGTCTTCAGCCGCCTGGTCGACTGCTTCTTCCATCTCCTCCTCGTTGTCGAAAAAGACTATTTTGCGCGCCTTCTTCTGAGGTGCGCCAAAGTCAAACTCGCTGTCGTCGTCGTCATCCGCGCCCTCTTTTTCGTCGTCTTCGTCATATCGACCATATCCTCGCGAGAGAACAAGCTGCTCCTCTAGGCGTTTCACCTCCTTGGCGGCCACGTTCCGCATTGTGCGCACGTACGCCAGATCTTGGGTCTTGAGGCTTCGGACAGTCTCCTGATCCAATGTCTTGTTGCCGCGGTCGCCCTTGACATTTCCCGTCCATTTCTTGCCCTCTTTCAACCGTAGTCCAGGTCCCTGGCGCGACAGCATGCCAAAGTAGAATTCATCTTCGTTGCGCTCGGACGCCTTTTGTCGGAGGTTTTTGAGCTGCTTCTTCTTCTCGTTGTAGTCTTTCGCACGCTTGGAGTAGTCCTGTAGGGAATGTCAGTTGGCCGTTCGGACACGACGAGCGTTTGTGCTACCTTGTGCTTTTCGAGGAGACCGAGGCGACGTCGCTCGAGGGGCTGCGCACGCTCGCGATGGGGTCGCCGTTGAACGGCGTTGCGCATGGAAGACATTGTGGCTGATTGTTGAGTCTCGACTGCTGGCAAATGTCGAGAGGATGGTACAGATGATTCGGTGGAATTGGCGGTGGTGGATTAGTTGGTTGGCAGGAGGGACGAGGTTTGGAAAAGTCCGGTCGTGATAAACTTTAAAGTGGGGTATTATTCTTATCGATCGTGACAAGCATTCAGACTACCCGGTACATCGCCCGCACAAGCGGACCAGGCTTTTCACCATGTGTCAATCGCCAAATGCGCGAACAGGACGCGAAGGTTTGTTCCGTCCCCAGACTAGATCTCCATCTCAGTCATATCGCCGGTCTCAACTACAAATTTCTCCCTCAATGGAAGATCCCTGCTACTCGCTCCTACAAACACCTCATACTCGGCCTCCTGTATGACCCATTGTTGGCTCACGACATCCCACACTGCAAAGTCGCGCTTATCCAACTCTATTCGAACAGTAGCCTGCTCGCCAGGTTCCAAGCGAATTTTCTCAAAACCACGAAGCTGCTTAGGCGGCGAATTCGGTATGGCGAGGTAGAGCTGCACGACTTCTTGTCCTTCACGGTCGCCCGTATTGGCCACGTTGACTGTGACCACGGCAGCAGTATCCCACATGTGGTCTCCATTACAAGCCGTCGACGATGAAATATCCACGGCCGAGATTTTCAGATCCGAGTAGCTGAACGTCGTGTAGCTCAAACCAAAGCCAAACTCGAAACGTGGCTCGATGCCCTGCTTGTCAAAGGCGCGATAGTCAAGGTATGAGCCCTCTTTGAACTCGCACTGCGGATCAGTGTCGCCTTCGAACTTCAGCCCGCAGGGGTGCAGCACCTCGCCATAGTCGCTCTCGTTCTTGGCGATTGTGTAGGGCAGCTTGCCGGAAAACCCAACCTCGCCGTAGAGCAGCTTCACCAAGGCAGGCCCGCTGTCCTGGCCAGGCAAGTGGGCAATGACTGTCGCTGTGACGTTGGGATGCTCGATCCATTGATCGACAAGCCTCGTGCCTGCGGCGTGAATTATGACTATAGTGTTGGAGCATTGCGAGGCGACCGAAAGCACAATGCCATCTGAGAAATCGTCGTGTAAGCCAGCGCGGTCCCATCCCTCGGTGGCGATGGCGTTTATGAAGACCAGGCAGACATCGGAGGCACCGTTCACCTGGGGCTGAGGTGACGAGAGGTCCCAGTTTACCCAGGCATCCGTCTCATGAGCCTTGTACTGGATGGCGCTCAGGGGCTGGAAGGGGTCAGCAAGGTGTGGAGGTAGAGGTTTGTCGACCTACATCAAGCATGTATGGAGGCGCATTGGCACCAGCCCGCCCTCCGGTAGTAATTGCACCTCCTCTCGCAGCTTGGTCAAAGACCTGCTGTGTACCTAGCTCGGCAGGGCCCATCTCCTGTGAAGATGTGTATCCAAGCTCAAATAGCTTATCCACATTCTTCGTCGGTGGGACAGTGGCGTCGTACCCGAAGACGGAGATCATCTTGGGGGGCTCTTGGAATGGCAGCGCGCCGTTCTCGTTCTTCACAAGGACGTGGCCTGCAATGGCTGTCTCCAATGTGCTGGGTTTGCTGGCAGGGTCTCGAGCTTCGACCTGCTCGTGCGGTAGCGTCAAGTTCGACATGCCGATGCCAGGCGCAGGAAGGTTATCGCCCTCCTGCCCTACCAGATACCAAGCGGCGACAATTCTGGTGGCCATATCAGTGAGTCTCTCTTCGCCAACTGTTCCGTTGTTCACAGCATCCGTGAGATTCTGCCCGAAGTGGCCGCCCAGCGGCATCACCATATCCAGTCCAGCATTTGCACTGTTGAGATTGTGGATCGCGTTCCAGTCCAAGATGACGAACCCCTGAAAGTCCATCTCCTCCTTTAGCAGTCCGTTGAGCACCTTGCTGTTCTCACAGCTGTATGTGCTGTTGACGCGCTGGTACGAGCACATGACCGATGCCACGCCTGCGTGGACAGAGTCGACAAAGGGCCAGAGATAGAACTCGTGCATCGTCTTGTCGTCAATATTGGAGGACACGGCCTCGACGCCAAAGTACGGTCGGCGGTAGGTCTCCTGCTCGTTGCCGACTAAGTGCTTGATGTTGGCCATGACACCCGCCTCCTGATGGGCGACAATGGTCTCATAATTGAGCTTGCCTGACAGGTAAGGGTCGACGCTGAACCCTTCCCAGTTCCTCCCGCCAAGCGGACTACGGCCTAATGGGCCGGCGTTTGGGCCCAGAATGATATTGACCCCCTTGGCTTTGAACTCCTTGCCCATGTACCAGCCTCGCTGCCATGTCAAGTTCCGGTCCCAGGTGGCACCCACGTGCAGAGCGGATGGGAAGGCCGTAACGAGGTCGGTCGCGCGAACACCGTTCCCTGCGTCGTGTAGGCACAGACCTGGATACTGCAAACGAGGGACAGAACCAGTCATGCCTGCGCAAGTGTTGGGTGATTCAACACCCATGGTGATGTTCACCTTTTCCTCCAGCGTCATCTGCGAGACCATGGCTTCGGCGGATGCGTACGCCGATGACCACGCCCCGGTGCCTCGACCCTGAGGTGAAGGGTAGACATCTGGCGACTCGAAAGTCGCTGCGCCTGCGAGACTGATCAGGCCAGCGAAAGCCAGAATAGACTTCATCATGCCCGTGTTGGTTTGCTTGCGCGATGTTAAGGAGAAGGAATCGCGTGCGGCGCAGAAGTGCGCTGGTGGTTTGGCCGCCAATTATACCCCCAGCTCAACGGCGTGTCAAGCTTGTGGACTGGGTATACCTCGTCTCCCCAATCATCCTTTGACGGACTTGGCACCCGTCACACCGGCACTTTATCCATCCGAAAGCCGCATCATGAGGACGAACAGGAAGCTCCGCCGGCTCTTGACCGCTTTGTGTGAAGTCGTATCGGCAATCGTGTTGGGAAGAGGCCGGGGAACTGCACGGCTTCCCGCGTGCGGGGAGGCTGTTGTGACTGTGACGCGGCGACGCCTCGCACGGCTTTTTCGGCGGGGCGCATCGTGTGGGAATCATAATGAATCGACGTGGTGGGCTTTGACGAGTAGTATCACATGCTGTGTAAACATAGGGTGCACGCCGGTCCAAATTCTTGAGACATAGGGATGACAGCAATGTTCAACCACAGTACGCAATATCGCAAATTGCCCGCGGCGACTATCCGCACTGCTGGTCACTGTTGCGTAGCTTACCCTGGAGCTGGGAATGCGCAACGGCGATGTCATCAAATCTTCGGCAAGCATTTCAAAAATATCCTGGATGTAACATTGGGGGTCTTTGATGCGGTCGCTTCACGTTGTCAGCCATTGGGTCTAATGGAACGAGTGTCTCATCATGTTATCAAGAAGATTTTGGCAGCGAAGGACACAAGGCCAGCAAAGTCTTCTAATTCCTCCAGCTAACACACGAACTGTACATATACATACAAGAGTATACATTTACACATTAGTCACGCCATCTCAGGCCGTACTCCTTTAACTGCTGTTCGGTCACCTTTCCAGGTGCTTTGACAAAGGGGTCTTCACCCTTTCCGCCTTTGGGAAAGGCGATCACATCTCTGACCGTACTCGTGTCTGTCAACAGGGCACACAGCCGGTCAAAGCCTAACGCGAATCCAGCGTGCGGCGGGCAGCCACTCTCTAGGGCGTCGAATAAATGCTTGAAGTCTGCCACTCTTTCGTCCGACATTCTGAGAATGTCACGCATGATAAAGGACTGGATTGCCGCAATGTGTATACGCTCGCTACCCCCGCCTACTTCTGTTCCATTGAGAACGAGATCATAGGCAGCGCTCTTGGACTGCAATGGGTCCGTGAAGAGACACTCGAGATCGGCCTTGCCGAGAGGCGCTGTGAAGGGGTGATGGCACGCTGCGATGCCAGCGTGGGCGTCGATGGCCTTCCAAGGTTCGTCAGACTCGATAGGTTGAAACATTGGGAACTCGGTGATCCACGCAAACTTGAGCGAATCTGGTTCGCCTAACTGGGGTGGCCGACTCATGGCTTCGTTCTCGACGAGGTGTGACCAAAGAAGTCGTCTGAGGTCACCAATTTTGGTAGAAGACGATGTGTACTGGCCATTCTGGACAGGTCGGGCCTGGAGAACGACAATATCGCCGTCTTTGAGCTCCTGCCCGTTAGACGCGGCACTTACGATGCTTTCGTTGTCGTGGCCGATAGAGGAAAAACCACCCAGAGGTTTGCTAGAATCATGTATCAAAATCTGCGGCATTCCGTGTGGGTTCTTTGTAAACTCTTTCGGAAGCCCGTCCATGAAGTCCACAATTAGCCGTTGAACCTGAGATGGCGGGAGGTCCTCGCTCAGAGAAAAGCTGAAGGCTTCTACAAGGGGGTCTTCAAGGTGGGTGATCATGCTGACAAAGTGCTTTGCAGAGTCAGGGATCGGGATCGCGTTGATCTGTTTAGTCAGTTCAGCACGCTGGCCTTCGATTAATGGACTCACCCGCCCAGGTATACGTAGATCCGGCTTGTCAGAACCGTACATTTCAATGGCCTCGGCAAATGTCAACCTCGCAAAAGAGTGCGCTGGCGGTCCACCATTCTCTTGTGTTTCCAAATTCGACAACACTGGTATCCGTGCCCCATCACGGAAAGTTCGGTAGCTTTTGTCTGGCTGGAGAAGTCTGATCGATTTCAGGACAATATCCTCAACATCCTTCTGCACGTGCTCTGCCTTTGCGAAAGCCCACTCCATGTCCAGCTGCGAGAATTCGGGCTGGCGGTCGGCTCTCGAGTCCTCGTCGCGGTAGCAACGAGCCCATTGCATATATCGTCCAATTCCGCTTGCGACAAGTATCTGCTTGTACTGCTGTGGGCTCTGGGTGAGCGCATATGCCAGACCCTTTTGCCGCGTTGGCACCAAGAACTCCCTAGCGCCTTCCGGTGTTGATTTGAACAGCGTCGGCGTTTCGACCTCGGTGAAACCCTTGTTCAGAAGCTCATTGTTCAACACCCCTTTGAGCCACGACCTAAATCGTAGTCTGGCCTGGATCTCCGGATGAAATTTCATCTGCAGGTGCCTCTTTGCTGGCGGGAAGACTGTCTCCGGCGTCACAACGAGGTTGCTTGGTGCATCGTTCAAGGTCTGAATGTCTCGCAGGTTGATAGTCGGGTTCGCGCCCGGTTCGCTCGCGGGTTCAAGGTCGCCTGTAACTAGCACGGGCGCATGCGCCAGGACGTTCTTGAACTTGTTGTGTGCCTCTGCGTCGTGCTCGTGCTTTGCGCACAGCTGGTACACCTGGCCGGAGGGGAGCGTCAGATCGGCAAAGGAAAGATGCTTGCTGATTTTGCGACGCTTGCCTATTGAGCCCACGTATCGACCGTTGGCGCCGTTCTCGAGTGGCAGTTGAACTCGCTCTCGGTCTGTCCATCAGTCTGGTGAGCTCCTGAATGTTTCAGACAACGCTTACATTGTGACCAGGCGTCCATTAACTGAGCCTTCTTCTCCGGCGCAACGCCTGCATTACGCCTCGAGGTGGAATTGCTGAAGCTTCTCGCCGGCCATTGCAGCGAAGCGACGTGCCGGGCTGAACTTAGACAGGCGTAGCGACGAAGCGCCAGGCCACATCGACAACTCGGAAGTCCCATGACGCGCTTTTCTGTGAACCCGCTTGGTTCGCTTGCTCTCAAGAAATAAGCGTGAAGCTTCGCATAGAGCAGCCTGAGCCGAGGAAATACCGACCCACCATAAAACTTCCAGCTTCGCGGCCCCACCAAAGGTTTTCTTCTTTTTTCTCTCTCTATCCCTTCCATTCAAGAAAATGTGAGTATTCCTGCCCGCCTCTTGCAAGGCTTTGCCATTCACGAGACCATCCCGCTGACAATGCTTTTAGATGATGAGAACCGCGTGAACCAAATGATGCCCTGCCGCCCACCGGACCCTGCAAACTCTCCCCCTCGGGGCTCCAGTGGTTTGCTTGGAATGGTGCGAGCGGTAGGATGAAATGGGCGTCCGACACACCGACCTTGTTACTGCATCGGACGCGTTGGAAAAAAGCTCTGATTCTTATAAGAATGGAAGGTCTTACTGAGGGATGATTAGGGTAATGCTGTTGTCATACAGGAAATATGTGTAGTGTAGCCTTTGTCATGCGGCAAGCAGGGCGTATATCGCGACAAGTGTCGCGTACACCCTATGCGACATAATCTTGTTAGTATGTTGTGTACTCTACGGAGTACCCTTTGCCAAACGAAGCCACGAAATATCACCCATAGCTTGCATTCTTTCCGTCGCACTAGAAGAAAGTGACGCGCATTCATGTTGCTGAGGTACTTTCCCCACACGCAATCTCCCACCAAACGCCAAGTCCTCCTTATCTGCGGACTGCCGCGCTGCCCGGGTCCCATTCATCGTGCCAGTTCGCCCAACCACCACCCACGATCCCTGTCGCTCATCATCATTGCTGTCGGGCTCGGGCCTGACAAGTCCAGACTTGCTTCTGCATTCGTATTTCCTCCCATCCGCCGAAAGCCAATCCTTCTTTCCCACGCCGCGTCCGCGCTTGTTCTGGTCCACTCGCGCTGCCGCAGGCCAGCTGCCCCATCGTCATCATGTCCAACTCGTTCGAGAAGTCCGTCAAAGGCGCCACCAAGATCAAAGTAGGCGCCATCCCAGGACCTAGCCAAGCTATCAGACAGTTACTAACCAGAGAAGAACGCCCCGCCAAAGACGAAGTACATTGAGCATATTCTCGTAGCCACACATTCAGGAGAGGCGGGCGTCGGGGAAGTCTTTCGGGCGCTTCAGAATCGCCTGCGAGATTCGACATGGACGGTCGTCTTCAAGGGCCTGATCACGACGCATCTGATGATTCGCGAGGGAGCCCCCGATGTGACGTTGTCGTATCTCAGCAAGCACCGCAATGCGCTTGCAATCAGCAACTTCGCAGACGGTTCGTAAATGCTTGACGAAGGCGACCAAGAATCATTTTATTGACAAGAGCAGCGGTCACGCAAGGACGCAACATCCGACATTACGCACAATACCTATCCGAACGAGCCAAAGCCTACCGCGACACGCAAATAGATTGGGTCCGAGTCAACGAATCCAAGCTGGAGGGTCTTTCGGTGGATAAGGGTCTTCTCAGACAGACCGAGACAGTCCAGCGCCAACTTGCTGCGCTTCTGAAATGCGAGGTCTTCAGCGATGAGTCTGAAAACGAAATTACCATCACCGTCTTTCGCCTTCTGGTCCTCGATCTTCTGGCCCTCTTCCAAGTCGCCAACCAGGGCCTCATTAGCGTGCTAGGCCACTTCTTCGAGATGAGCAAGTCAGATGCGGAGCGGGCTATGGATATTTACCGCACGTTCACCCGGCAGACGGAGCTCGTGGTCGCATACTTGAGCGTTGCGCGGCAGCATGAGCACCACACACGTGTCCAGGTGCCGAAACTGAAGCATGCACCGACGCACTTGGCGAGACAGCTTGAGGAATATCTGAACGACCCGGACTTTGAGATCAACAGGCGGCAATTTATCGCAGAGCAGGATGCTAAGGGCAGGGGCGGAGGCGGAGGCGGGACCGCCAGTCTAACGAAGAAGGCGGATGATATCAAGTTCCCGGAGCCGGCTGCGAACAACCCCTTTCCCAAGGCGAATGCATCATCATCAGCAAGCAGAACGCAGAGTGCGGCACAGCCTGCTGTGAGCAAGCCACCAGAGGGCGACCTCATCGACTTCTTCGATTCAATAGAGCAACCAGTCCCTGTGCAAGTTCAGCAGCAACAAGCACAGGCCCAGCCAAGCGCATTCGACAGCATGCCACAGCAGATGCCGCAGCAGACTGGCTTCCAGTCCAACAACCCTTTCCCGCAGCAGCAGTTGCCCCAGATGGCCATCCAACAACAACCCACAGGCTTCTATCAACAACAGCCCCAGCAGCAGGGCCTCCAGCCTAACTTTACAGGAGCGGGATTTGGCGGGTTTACGCCACAGCCTCAGCAAGGTTTCCAGCCGGGTGCTCTGGGCAGTATCCCCCAGGATGGTGTCGCCAGCTTCCAGCCTCAGCCTCAACAGCAACCCACTCAGACAGGCGGTCTTCAACCCATGCCCACCGGGACGAACCCCTTCCGCCAGTCTATGCTTATGACGCAGCCCACTGGGGTCCAGAGTCCTCCTGCGTCGATGCTGGCTTCGCCTACCGGTTCCAACAGCCCCGGAAACCGCCAGTCCACGAATCCGTTTGCCCGCCCGTCCCAGGGGCAGTCACCTCACACCTCAGGCAACAATTCTCCATTTCAGGCACAGCAAACCGCCCCTTTGCAAGCTACGCTGACGGGGACCAACCCTTTTGCCCGCCAGCAGCCGGCAACGAATGCCAATGCACCTCAACCCTCGACCACCACCCTCGCGCCTCAGCCGACAGGCAGCACGAACCCTTTCCGTCAAAGTGCTTTCGTGAACCACAATACGGGGCAGGGTTGGCAACACAACCAGCAACCTATGGGGGGCGGACTGGATCAACTACCCACCCAGCAGGTCTTCCCTCGTCCACTTCAACAAACGCCCTGGCAGCAGTGATTCGTGAGCGTTTCACTGCTCTCATTATTTTTACACTCTTTTGCTTTGCCGCATCATTCCAGCGAGGCGTTCACGTTGGTTCCTGGGGTTGCTCGTTGGTAGAAAGCTGGGAAATAGAAGTATCCTTCATGAATAGATGTCATGTCTCTTTATTGTGTCAAAGTACCCCAACGCCATGCTATGCACCAAACGTAGTTTGTTTCAATCAATGTCCATCTTCCCTCCCGTGACGCCCGTAGCGGCGGCCTGCGCAGCTCCTTGCGTCGACACGCCGCGCTCGCCCATTTCTTCGTCAACGAATACACCCAGGCCTGCGAATGCCTCGAACAGCGCTCTGGAGAGGTATTCCTCGGCACTGTAACCTCCGGCCTTCCAAGCGTCGTCCATTTTGACCTTTTTCAGGGTATCGTTGTCGTACTGGGCCAAGCGCTCCTTTGAAACGTCCACCCGCGTAGGTAAAAGATCCAGCCCCATGAATGGGTCGTACGGGCCTTCGTCGACGACCGCGGCTGTTCTCTTCTTATCGACCAGACCGCGTATCGACAATGCGGGCGCGCCAGCAGCTTCCATGGCAACATCCTTCTTGTGCTGTCCTCGTTTCTTGAGCAGGATCTTGTTGACCGCCTCGTTCGCCTTGCCCTGCTCGCCTTGCTGTAAGGAGTCCAGCATCTCCTCCCTGAACTTGCGCTCCTTGAGCTTCTCCTCGGCTTCCTCTTGTATTTCCAGCTCGCGGCGCTGCTGTGCGAGGGCCTCCTCGGCGGCCATGCGTTTTCTTCGTGTGGCTTCGGACTCGTTCGCCAAGCGTCTGTTCCTCTCGATCTCGGCGCGGTGCTCGGCCTCCCACTGCTGCAACTTGAGTTCGGCAAGCTTCTTCTTGTCGTCGTCTCCATTGACCAGGTCGTCCGTCAAGCACTCGACATCCTCCAGATACGCGTTGTAGCTGTCGAGATCTTGGAAGTCCTCCTCTACCTTGTTGAAGACCGTGGCGACGCGTCGCCGAATGTCGACTTCGCGCTGGATGCCCAAGTCCTGAAACCACGCTTTCTTGAAGTCTTTGGTGCGGAGGGTCTTCCCGCAGGACATGATCGGACATTTGCTGGGGCCCTGGTGGAAGTTGTTGCGGATGCACACCGTGCAAATGGCATGGTAGCATATCGTCGAGACTCGAAATTCCATGTCATGGTTCAGATAGCGCATCCGCCCGCAGGCGGGACACCTGTCAAGAGTGAAGTTCTCCTCGGCTTGCGTCTCGCGCGGCATATTTCGTCGTGCCTTCTGTGGTTGTCGGATCGGAAGTCGAGGGACGCGGGAAGGCTGGCTCGATTGTTTGGAGAAAGCTCGGGCCATCTGGAGACAGCAGCACGTCAGAGAGCTGCCCCTCCAAAGCAGCATCGAACATCATCCCACTACCATCACCAACAAAGCTTCAATATGGCCGACAAGGGTGAGTCATGTATGATTGAGCTAAGTTTCTTTTACTGACAATATATAGATCCCTCACCCGCCGAAGAGGCAGCTGCCCGCGCCAAGGAGAACGAAGAGCAGGCAGCCCTCCCCTACAAATGGTCCCAGCAGATTCACATGCTCGAAGTCACCTTTACTGTTCCCGGCAACATGAAGGCACGCGACTTGGCGATTGAATTCAAGCGCAACTTCATCTCTGCTGGTCTCAAGGGCCACGAACCCGTCATCAAGGGCGAGACACCCCACGACATCAACGTGTCGGAATCAACCTGGTTCCTGACCGCGAACCCGGACAACACCAAGACGGTCGAGATCCACCTCGACAAGTTGAACAAGATGGAGTGGTGGGCACATGTGGTCAAGGATGCGCCGACTATCGACGTCTCCAAGATTCAACCGGAGAACTCGAAACTGGGCGATCTGGATGGCGAGACGAGGGGCATGGTCGAGAAGATGATGTTTGATCAGCGACAAAAGGAGCAGGGTTTGCCTACAAGTGACGAGCAGAAGAAGGCGGACATTCTGAAGAAGTTCCAGGCGCAGCATCCAGAGATGGATTTCAGCAACGCCAAGATCCAATAATACAATCCACAGCAGAGCCAGGGAACAAATAAACTTTGATGGTTGCTCATTGTCAAATTGCCGCATTACTTCGTTGTCTACAAGTGGACAAGCTCATCTCGACTCGAGAACCCCGGCTGCCCTTTCGAGCAAGGCGTTGAACTCCTTGATCTGAGAGAGCATGCCTCCTCCTGCACTCGACGTACAGGCCTGGTCTGCGACCTGCGCGATGACCAGCTCCAGATTTGCTAGCTCGGCCTCCCTCTTTGCTTTAGTCGGTAGCTCCGGTGCCATTTCGCCTGCAGCGACTGCAGCGTCGATATCTCGCATTGTGCTGGAGGTATGGAGTAGGTACTATTGCGATCAGTAGAGCTCGGCAGTCCAAGCAAATGTATCACTCACCGTAGCCTCCTTCGAGTCGTCTTCGTGCTTGATCCTCACCGCGTCCATCCGTAGAGCTACTTGCTCCCTTTCTTTCCTGAGTCTGATAATCTCTTCTCGCAACCCGAGTCTCTCCTTCTGTGCGTCTCGTACCCTCTTCTGTAACGAATACTGATGATTCACCTGGGTGATTTGGTTCATGAAGTCCACCTTGAGACTTCTAGAGTACGCTTCCAACGCACGGATCTTGATCCGAAACTCCTTCTTCTGCTTGGGGTCAGATGTGCGCTGGATACCGCGATGGAACTTTTCTATAGCTTTCGCAATTGTATCGCTGCAGACATTTGCAAACACTTCGATGCGGCTTATATCAGAGCGATTGGCGTGGGGAATATCCAGGTGGAGAGGATCTGGCTGTCCGTCGTCGCCGTCGCGTGGCTTGTGGTTGACCAAGCGCTGTATTGTGAGTTCAATGCCAATTTGGTTGCCGTCGTCTGCTTGGCTGTCTTGTCGTCTCCGAGCTTTAGGCTTCGTCTTTGGCTTGGCCTTCTTAGCTGCGCGCGAATCAGGCTTGGACTTGGCTTTGACGCCTTGTGATTGCACGGCTGGGCTTGTTTTGGTACGTCCTCTTTTTCGTGCTGGTGCAATAAGCTCCAGCTCGACTTCAACGTCCTCTTGCTCGTCCACTGCTGGACTTTGTGTTAATCTTCGAGGTGGCGGACTTGGGCGTGACCTTTTGCGACCAGTGGCTCCGGGGGCCTGTGCGGTATGAAGTTCTTCTACCACCTCCTCTTCTGCTTCAGGATGGGGCTCGGGGCTTGCTTCTGCCGCGGCCTCGGACGCGATATTGGGTTCCGAAGGCGGGACACTGGGATCTGATCGCGCTGGTTCCAAGTTCAGAAGATCTGCTGCGGGATCTGTCACTTCGTCTGCCTGTCCATCCGGATTTTCCACCACAGCAGGCGAGCCACGTTGCTCTTGGACCCTGTCCGTTTCCGCGTGGTCTTCTCTCGCAGACTCGTCAAGGCTAGCCGGCGACTTACTGCGGCTTTGCCTCAAGGTCTTTCTGATGTTGCTTCTCTTCTCCCTAGCCACCAGGGGGGACGATGGCTCCGGCAGGCCATCATCGCTCCTCAGGGCTTCTCGCAGCCTCTCGTTTGTAGCAAGGGCACTGCTAGCCAACGCCAATAGGTCGCTCTCATTTGTGGGACTTGCAACGTTATGGGCATAGGAGACGCTGCGTGCTCGTAACTCGGACTCATGTAGTTCGGCGCTTTGTGGCTCTGGCAGCTCCGAGGGCGCATCGACTACAGTTGAGTCACCATTTGCCTGCGATATTGATTCCCCCGACGTGTCGGGCAAGTTGTAAGGGTCTCTCGACCTCGCCGGTCTTGCTCTGTCATCTTGCGCTACGAGATGCGATGGCGGGCTTTCGGTCCTTCTGCGCTCACTGGGCGACTCTTCCCACGTCGGCTGTGCTGGCGCGGGAGCTGGCGGTGTTGGTTCGGGTTGTGGTGGTGCGAGCGCAGCTTCCGTCGGTGGCAGCGGGATGGCAAAATCGCCCAGGTCAAGATTGAATGATTCGTCCTCGATATTGACGCGTCTGTGAACAGGTAAGAAGTCTGCTTAGCGGGCTTTGGGAGAGCGGAACCGACCCTGCACCTCGGAGGCGATCGTTTAAGCGCTCTGCGCGCGCTTCACGGCCTGTTTACACGTGTTACCGCTGTCGCGCGACAGAAACACCAAGTGCTTGCGACTCACCAGTAGCCATTGTATCAATGGGACTTTTTCATGGATCCATAGCACATATCAATGATTGTGGTTGTGGTGGTGTCAATGTGAGCAAAGCCATCAGCAAACGCGCCTTGTGACGCGTTTAGAGGTCCGCGGGGCATCACCCATGTGGCCGCCTCGCATCAACAGAATGGCCTCCAAGAATGGCCAAATATTTCGCCCATGTCAAATGCTCCGTGGGTATCTAGGTAGCGTGTGGCGATAAATAATTTCTGCTGGCCTTGCCCTTTGATTGGTTTTCTATATCAGCCCTACATACGACGATATAATCTCACATAGCCCCAAAACTCCTCGCTAACCCAAGTGCTGAACGTAGTACAAACCGTTTTACAAAAATACATGGTACTCTGCGACAGGCTCACATACCCGCCTTAACCCATTTCATTTCCTCTTCATCAAAGACATGACCGTGGTACTCCTTGTCCGTCAAGCCCTCTACGGTATACTCGGATATCAGCATGTCTTTGTATTTGTAGGGAATCTTTGCTGTGACACCTTCAAATGTGGTTTCCAGTAGCGGAAAAATGTAGGTATCCTGTTCGATTAGCGGCAACCCAGATGCTCCAAAGCTGAGACAACATACTCGATACTCATGGTTATGCTTATCGTACAGCATGCCCTCGCCTTGCTCGTGGTCCAGGTCATATCGAGCGGCAGTGATGTCAATGTACAGTCCATTGGTGGTGTCGATCCAGCGCGCGTCAATAACGTTGAGCTTATCATCACGTCCCCTATATACGTGATGGGGGTTGACATCGAGGAGATATGTTCGTCCTTGGCCTGTTCCACGCTGGACATAGTAGAACTCCGTACGGTTGTAATACGCCGCGAGGTAGTACATATCTGATTCTGTGACTTGGACATCAACGTCCAAGTCCCAAGGCATGATCTATTCCGTCAGCAATCCAACATGTCTAGTGGTCGTCAATGGGCGAACCTTCTTTCCCCACCACCACCCTAACAATGACCCGTGCATGAGCCATGTCTGGATCTTGAGCTCATTGCAAACATGGAGATACGTTTGGACTAGTAATCTCAGTCCTTCTTGATGCTCTGCCTCGTCAATGTCCGCTTTGTAGAAACGGTAGTCACAGTGGCCGTTCAAGCTCGCTTCGCCTTCATGATCAGCATAGCCACTTTCTCGGGGCAATAGCGAACCAATGACTTACGAAAGTACTTCGGCTCAGGGACATTGTCTGCCATCAAATTCGGGGGCTTCGGGTTGAGGAACTCGGTAGCTTTGAGGAAAGGCGTGGCGGCAGCTGCTGTCGCACTCACCGCCAGGGTGAGAAACGTGCTGAAGCGCATGACTGAGGCATACAAGAGGACGTGGTTATGCGGCGGCGAATCAATTGTCCTCCGTGTCAAATGCTGTTGTCTTAGCCAGGCCTGACATGCGTCCTCTGACCTGACGCGTGGTCCGTGGATCCTGGTGACGTTGGTCGTAAGCCGATTCGACTGGTGGCTTGAGCGAGGCCTCCCGCAACGAAAAGGTAATGAGACTCCCGCTTCTAGATATTCTCGCTCAGTTTGGGTGATTTGAGATGTGATAAAGACGATGCCACTGATTTGATATTTAAGTGTGTGGACGAAAACTGTCTAAATTGGTCGGCCGAGGGTCCGAGTTCCCAGATGCCCGATTCCATGCCTACCCTGTAGCTAACAAGATCTACTGATCTCACAACTGTGAACCATTTATTCGATCTAATTACAACGACATACTCTGAAACTGACGTTCGTTTATACATTATTTTCTCTTTCTCTATCTCTATCTAATTAGGAATCTCTACGATTCGCCGAGTAGCAGGTTCAAATCCATCTTGAGCATTGTGACCTCAGCGACTTGAGTTTCGGATTACCTACCTCAAATTCTTTGCTTCATCTATACCTGATTGAATACAAAGGACACAGCACCAGTATCTGAGCATGTCACTAGACAAAAACATGCAAGAGTATATTTAGGGGAGCACAGAATGAATCGATACTAGAAAAAAGGCGAGTGCTACCTACCAGGTAGCGTGGCAGCGTCTACCACAGAGTAGCATCCCCTAAGATTGCCACCTCCTTGAGCATAGAAAATTGCTTCAAGACAAAGAACTGCAAATGACAGATATTTCCGTTCATGAGACCTTATTAGAGGACTCAAGCTCCAGTCCTCACGCATCTGACTACCTACCAACCCCTCCATCTCGGCCACACATCGATAATCTCATCTTCCCTCCCTTTAAGCCGACTATCCACAATAAAGTACTTATCATAACATGCGCCCGCCACACATGAGTGGTTTGGCCAAATCCTCACCCTTTGCCCGTACTTCAACTCAATTTCCTCCTCTGGGGGGCCTTTCCATCGTAAGATCCCATGCTCTTGGCTAACCTTACCCACCTGCCACCCGCCATGTACAGCTGGGAACGCTTGCCCAGGCTCAGGGTTGCCCGTACGCCAAGGCGTAACAATGCCAAAGCCGTTGTAATGTTTCCCCTTTTCCGGGCCCATATCCGCGCAAGGTTCGCGCCCAAGCGCCAGGCACCCACCGTTGATCATTGCCTCGGTAGTCCCTTTGGGCCCGCGGCGAGGATAAAGTGATGAGACCTCAAACAGGACCGAGATGGCAATGTTGGAAGACGATAGAAGTGTTGTGTCGCGAGCGTGGGTGGCGAGTTGCTGCAAGTCCAGCGTCGGATACACGCCTGCGTGGACTTCGAGCCGTAAGCCTTGCGACGTGAGTCGCTGCATATATTCAGAGACTAGCCCAGCCCGAGGGTCGGACGGGCTGTCAGATTTTATGTCAGGATGCTGAAAGCTGGTCGACTGAGGTGTCGCGCCAACAGAGAGCGTCAGAGGCTGAGATGGCCGTCTCTTCCTGACAACAGCGGCTACAGCTTCCAAGGCTTTGAACTCCGCAGTAAGGAAGTCCAAAGCCTGCCAATCTTCGCGACAATCATAAGATTGCCCAGCATGGGCATATATGCCATGGAAGACGCAGTGGCCCCGATCAGCGCTTGAGACGATAGCGTCGACGAGGAATTCGCACTCTGGCGTACTGGGGATCACACCAGCGCGGTGGTACCCTGCGTCAACTTTCATGAAGCAAAGGGGCTGGTGGCCCGACCTTTCGCGAATGACCTCTACCAGTGAGAGCTGCTCTGGATGATCAATCATAAGCGCGAGGCCTTCCGGTCCAAGCTGGCTCGAGATACTGGAAAGGCGGTCGACACCCGATGGGAATAAAGGGACTCCAAGAAGTACCTACGAAGTCAGTGCACGCCTTTTTGGACAGGGTTTCACTATCGCATACGTTCACCTTGCGGCCCTTGCCCTGGTACCCTTTCAGGAGCGGTACGCTGTTTTCGGCTTCAAGTACTGTAGAAACGACCAACTTGACAGGCGTGCTGGCATCGTCGCCAACTTGCAGCCTTGTGAGCTGAGTAGTCTATGGACATTAGTCGCCTTTTGTTTAAGTGCATCGATGTGCCTCCGTACCTTGTGCGTTTTGATATGGGGACGCCATGAAAGGGAGAGCCGATCAACAGCGTCCAGCATGCGTTGACAATTGACCTCTAGTTTCGCTAGGTCGAGAATCACCGATGGCGTTGGTACATCGTGTAGCGTCTTGCCTAGGTATTGCTCCTTGAGCTGATCTTCAAGCATAGATGTGGCCATTGGTGAGGAAGAGAAGGGTCGATTGGGAAAAGGCGCGAATGTTGATGTCTGGTGGTGCCTAGAGCTGCGCAAGACTTTGCGACTCTTTAATAGGAGCGAGATTCCCTGATCGAGAGGTCCACATGCTCGGGTTGATTCGCATAGAAAGTCGCGAATGACTCTGATGCGATGTGTTGGGAACTTCGCAGGACATGACTTTACCCGCTTCGGGAGGACATCCCGAGCTGAGTGCTTCTGGCCACCCTGCACATTCTATCTCATCAACACATTCGCTGCTTCGTCCCACATTATCGTAAAAATGTACGGCTAGGGCGAGAGCGTGATGCGACATGCAGAATTAGATGAGACGGATTCTAGTTGAGGGGATGCGTAATGTCGCTCGAGATGATCATGGTTCTTATGCGAACTTGAAATCCCCTGAGCTGGGGTTATCCAAAAGCATCACGCTAAATACCTAACGTAGTTATTTAGTACCATGTTCACGTCAAGCTTGGCACTTAAGGGCTTTATAATTGTCGAAACAACGCAGACGTCTGAACTACAACTGCCATATGAGCATCTCAGTGACCCTTACATCGGTCGATACTGCAATTACGCCGAGTTAGCGGACAAGGACAAGTCCGTGTGACGTTGACGCGAGCTTGGGGCGGCGACTAACGGAAGATTCTGTCTACTTAGGTAGGAAGTAACTCTAGGAACATTCAAATCAGAAAAAAAGCGAAAAAACAAAACAAAAACATAAACAAAGATCATTCGCCCGCAAATTCTAAAAGGCAATTCATCCTCCTCATGAACGCCTGGTGTCGCATGAAGTACGTACAGCCGGCCCCCGGAAATGCGCCCCACTTTCAGAAAGGCAGCTTCCGCTGACTCAGCCAAAGTTATCCCATTCCCGGACCTTCATCCCTCAACGTGATCCAGTGACCATCAAACATCATCACCACAGATCGCCCATCGCCTACCACGCGCGCGAGCACGTCGAGGAAGCGGCGCGACCCTACATCTCGATCGAAAAGCATGATATAAGCGCTTTAAGACTATCACGCGACCCGTTGCAGTCAGCGCGCGGTGCGCGTCTCGCACATTCGCATCGCCGCGATCATGGCTGGCTCACCCTCGTTTGAAGAGACCGACTGGGATGCCCAGGCCGTGGCGGACGACCAGGAGATCAAGCGCATTCTCGCAAACGCCGAGCAGGAGCCTGGCCAGGGCCTTGCCATCAACGACGACCCTTTCGACCAGACCAACAAGGCCGACGATGCGGAGGACTTTGAAGACATTAGCGATGACGACTTGCCGGATGAGGAGGAGGCTCCTGTCGGAGCTTCCTTTGAGCTCCCCGCACTGACAGACGATGGAGGGACGAGCAACGATGCCGATGATCTCTTTGGCGAAGGCCCTTCCTCGCCGATCGACCCTGTGCTGGGTGCCACCTCGCCGGGCGCTCAGGTTCACGACGAGGATGCTGGGGAGGACACGCAAGCAACAGATCATAATTTGAATTTCCAGAACCTCAACTTTGACCCGGAGCCGACCTTTGGAGCCGGCGACAATCAAGACTTGACGATCCCCGAGGCAGTGGAGAGTGTGGAGGACCTGCTCAAAGCCGCCTGGCCCGCATACAAGAAAGGTCACATCTTAACGTGGAGCGAGCTTCTGCCACCGAAAGCCGCCGTCTGGAAGGGCAAGAAGCCACCCAAGAAGCCAAAACGCCTCGTCACCAGCAAGCTCACGCTTGAGCTGGCTCCCGATGACTCGGTCGCCTTTCGTGTCCCGGGAGGTCAGGCTACCGTGCCCAAGGCGAGGGAGGAGGATAATATCCCATACCTTGTCAGGTGCAACGAGGAGCTTGATGGAGAGGCAGTGGACATTGTGCAATTCGACTTGGATCAAGAGTCCGACTCGGAGCCGATCATGGGGTTCACACTTCGCGACATTGAAATGGCGTGCGAGGATTGGGGTGCGCAGATTGGCGAGGTAGAACAAAAGTTCACCGAGTATCGAACGGCCGAGGAAGTGGCCGCCGCGCAGGCCTCGAAACGCGTCTCAGGGGAGCAGGAGGACGACGAATGGGATGCAGAGTTTCTCATGGATACGGACGCACCAGCGCAGCCCGCTCCCAAGAAGCGCAAGATCGTAACAGGACTGCCAGCGATTCCAAGGCACTCAGCTCCCTCCTTTGACAATTTTCAGGATGCGACACGACGTGGAGCCAAGCGCGTGCATCTTGAAATGTCCGATCCTCACCTCTTGCTCGAGACTACGGAGAGTCAGCGCAACGCTAAGCGACAACGCCTTGACAAGTCAGACACTAAGAAACGTATGGCTAACGGCAAGATGGGTCGCGACATCACTTCCAGGTTCAACTTGTCAAATGACGAGGCGTACGACATGCTGAAGGAAAATCATCAGAACAAGGTGCGCGCCACGCTCGGCAACATTGCGGTGGAGCACGGAATGCCAGCCCACAAGCTCAGCTGGCCATATTACAAGGTCAAGCTTCCTGGCACAGCCGACGAATATCACCGCCCTCGCCTGCGCTACAAGAAGTTCGCAGGGCACACCATCAAGTTCGACAAGCCTCTCATTCACAAGCGCAAGAACATGCGCGGCAAGGCCCACGACGTGTTTCAATCCACCAAGGATCTCAGTCTGAACGACAACTCCACAGCCGTCTTGTTCGAGTACTGTGAACCACGGCCAAGGGTGCTCAACAACTTCGCGATGGGCAGCAAAATTATCAATTATCATCGCCGCAAGGACACCAAGGATGACGAGTCTCTACCGAAACAAGAACTAGGAGAGTACAGATTCTTGCTACCAGAGGATCGCTCGCCGTTCTCCACATTTGGTACGGTTGACGCGGGAGAGACGGTGCCGACCTTGCACAACGAGATGTACCGAGCGCCCATCTTCAAACACGCGCCCAGGAACACCGACTTCCTCATCGTTCGCAGCTCGACCGGTGCCGAGGGGTCCAAGTGGTACATGCACAAGATTGACCACTTGCACGTTGTCGGCCAGCAGTTCCCGTCTGTGGAGGTACCTGGCCCACACAGCCGCAGAGTTACGAACGCCTCCAAGAATCGGATGAAAATGTTGGCGTTTAGGATGATTAGGCACAGCAAATTCGGGTACTTCCATCTGAGTGCGATGACGAAGCATATCGCGGATTCGACGGACGCCCAGAATCGACAGAAGCTCAAGGAATTCCTCCAGTACTACAAGTTGGAAGACAAGTCGCACCCCAAGGGTCACTGGACGCTTCGCAAAGGTGATGTCCTTCCTGACGAAAGCACAACGCGAGCCATGGTGAAACCGGAGGATGTCTCTCTACTGGATAGTATGCAGTTGGGCATTAAAGAGCTTGTCGATGCCGGTTACGACCCTCGGAATGCCAATCTCGAAGAAGACGGGCAGGGAGTAGATGCCGACGGAGACGAGGACGACGACGACGAGGGAAGCAAGGCACCCAAAGCAGGCGGTGCTAAAAAGGCAGCAGAAAAGCAGGAGGAGACGCTGGCCGACAAAATGGCCCCCTGGAAAACGACCAAGGCATTCCTCGATGCATGCGCCCAGAAGGCCATGCTTGCCCTGCATGGCCCTGGCGACCCAACCGGCCATGGCCTGGGCTTCAGTTTCATCCGGACCAGTATGAAGGGTGGCTACATTGAGGCCGTCCAGGGACCCATGGCTACGTCGGCCGATGCTATGGAGCGCGAAAAGCGTGCCAACGGTGGCCATGCTTACAATGTGAAGAAGCAGCAGGCCTTGTACGAAGAAGGCATCCGGAAGATCTGGGGAGAGCAGAAGCGCACACTGTCCGACGGCCAGGAACACGACGACGCCGATATCCAGCAGACGACCGACGAGGACGACCGATTCAATGCGAACGCGGCTGCTACTCCGGCGCAATTTGACGAAGGCGTCAGCCAGCTGAGCGGATACGACCCGAACCAAACCAAGAAAGCGTTGCGAATTACCCGAGTCATCGAGTTGCCTGATGGCACCGAAGAAACGCGCACCGAAATTGTCTATGACCCAGTTGTCGCATCTCAGTACACGAGACGAAGGGATGAGCGAGACATGGAACTTCAAGAGTACGTTGCCAAACTCGTTCGTTATGAAACTGTCACAGCGCAACCCCCACGGATATGGCGCAAGTTGCGTATATCCGATCGCAGCTGGCACAAAGCCAAGTATCTCTGCAAGCAGTTCATCCGCAGGAGGCGTCCTCATGGGCCTGGCTCCGTTGGAGTGAATGTAGACCCAGTTGGACTCGAGTATAGAGCACCGGCTTACGCGTATCTGTGTGCAGTATCTACAGTTCCAAGCCTACGGGCAATGCCGACGCAGACCGTACTAGCAAACTTAGGTAAGTCCAGAGCCCTCTGCAGTCGTGCGCCACCCTCTAATTGTGATTCTGCAGAATTCGACAGGAACTCGACCGCCTCGAGAAGAATCAAGCCCGCCGCAAGGCCCGAGAGCAACAGAAAGAGCTACTCCACAACAAGAATGCAAACGGACCTGCCGGCTCTCCAGGCGCCACCGGAGGAGGAGCATCGGTCGATAAGGTCCCGACCGGCACCACCCGCAAGTGTGCCAATTGTGGGCAAGTTGGCCACATCAAGACAAACAAGAAGTATGCCTGCACCTCCCCCCATCGTTATCCCTTCCCCCAGAGAGCCCTTTGACTGGTGGTCCATCCCGCCCGAGCACGCCTTGAATGGGAAGAAGAAAAAGATCACAGTGCTATGTGCCTCGATCTTTACTGCGGCAAAGCAGCAGAAAAAGCTGGCCGCCGATCTCAAGAAAGCTGAGGAGCGCGAAGCCGTCGAGGAGCGAAAAAGACGTCTTGAGGCAAGAAGGCAGCGCCCCGAGGCAGAAAAGCGTGCCGAGAAGCTACAGAAAGAGAGAGACCGCAAACAGGCCAAGAGAGCAGCCCAGGGACCGAGCAAGGCTCCGACTCCCCGGCAGCCGAAGCCCCCCAAATCACCAAAACCACCAAAAGCCCCCAAAGCCGCAAAGCCAGAAACCAAGAGACAAGTTGCCGAGCGAGAGCGCGCAGAGCTTGAATCGTACAAAGCCCAACTGGCGCTCGAGCACGGTGACGACAGGCCCACCAAGAGTCGCTTTTTCCAGTGAAATCGGACGCTTCACCTCTCGTCCCATCATGACCATCCGCATCTATCACAAGACTGTTTTGCTAACTGCTCGTTTTCAAGGTTATGTCCTCTGCTCAACGGCACGATGAGCACAGACAATGGTGCTGCCGAGCACGGCGGCTTTGGCACATATGCTGCGCCAACTGGTCCATCCGGATCCCCGTGAAAGCCGCGACAGGCATTGTATATACCCACGGACGAGGCGATGGCAGGCAAACACAGAAATGAGATGGTTTTGGGAAGGGATTTTGACACGCATTGCTAGGCGTCAAGGGGTTTCTGCAGACCGAATTCGGATCGGCTAAGGTTCACCGCCAGATAAGAGGTTGTCGGTAGCGTTATGAAGGCGGTCCACACCACTGCGAGCATCTTCTATCATCCATACATGACCTACGGAGGTAGTTTGTACTCACCGTGCTCTCCCCCCACATCCTGTTTACCGGTCCTCCGTCCTCGACCGACATTCAATGTTGGGCTAAATATAGATACCGGGACGGGGAGGGGCCACTGCACGGGCCAAAGTGGGGCTTCCCAATCGGGGGCCCGAACAGGAAGGGCTTCTGCCGATGCTCGATGCCGTTGTTGGTTGTCCACGAGGTGATCAAGCTTGCATTACATGCTCAAGCGCATCCTATGCGGCAGCACAAGTGCGGATTCATTTGTGGGATGAATGGTTGGGGGTGAGAGGCGTCAAAGACCCACCCTCTCGCAAAACATAAGCCGGGGTGTTCGAGCAGCCAGTGTGTCGAGTACTTGGAAACTATAAACTATTACGGGCCATGGTGGCGTAGCACGACCAGAGGGTCAAGACTATTCGTAAGCCTGACGCGACCACGGCAAAGGCCAGGCAACATGACGAATCTGCAGCCCTACGCTGTCTTGGTGCTACTACACCCATTCCGGCAACTTGCGGGATAAGCGCGTCGGCGCTTAAAATGGCAGTGTCTACCAATGACGGCGCAAAGGCAAGGAAGTGTGTGGCTGTGTGCATGCATCTCCGCATGGGAATTGGTATTTGAGATGGGCGCTACATGGTAACGTGTCACATCATCCCACGTAGCTTGGGGCTGTGATAGTGACTTTAGTATCCGCAATGAGTTACAATAGTACAGGGGGTGCGGGTAATAACTGTAGGATATGTTAATAAGCTGAAGATTTCAGGTCGAAGGCAGCTATATGAATGATAATGGAGGCGCTACGCGCGATATTGCGATAGTCAGTCGAGGTAATTAAGCAATCTAGAAGATAACGAAGGGCTACAAGTGAAACTGTCGGTTTTGGGGTCAGGAAGCAGACGAGATACAGATGGCATGCTAGGTGAGACCAGTATTATTTAAAAGTGATTGCTTCCTATCGACTAGGCTTTTAGAACAGACGGTTCCGCTGCCGCCAACACTTGCACTGTACCGCGATTGCTCTCGCGGATGACTTGCCATGCCAAGACGTTCTCTGTCACCATGAGATGCTGCTGCGTGAAGAAGAAGGCGTACTCGTAGATGCTCCAGTAGACGCTCGCCACATTGACCCAAACCATGGCGAATTTGAGCCAAATGTACGGGAAGAATGCAATCCACGGGACCTGTTCGTTGTCCGGTCGACCTCTGCGCAACAGCCCCAGATGAATAAGATTGAAGAACAAGATGATACCCCAGTTGACAACCATGAGTGCGGCGGTCACAGTGAGCGTCAGCTTCCAGCTCGCGACGAGAGCAATCGGCAAGACCACGGGGGCGATCAGGCGGATCAACGAGTCGTAGCACTCGCCAAAGACGTAAATCTTGGTGATAATCTCGCGCCACCCCAGCCTCCAACTCAACAGAATATACAGAAAGTTGTTGTATATGCGGAACAGGAAGAAGAAGTTCCATCGGTAGAACCGCTGTTTGTAAATGCTCATCTCGCCATAACCACCCCTCGACCCGCCGTCGCCTTTGCGTCGGAAAATAGGCGGGAATAGACTAGGCGGCGTCTCGGTTTCGACGAAGATCTGCGAGTTCATGACCATACGGTAACCAGCGGCTCTAGCTGTGTGACCGAGGTACCAATCCTCTGAAATGTGATATCCTGGATGGGCGTGGAAGATCTTCTCAAGCACGTCCCGCCGCCAAAGGGCAATGGCTCCGTGCGGGAAGACGACACTTCCATAATGCGTCTGCAGCACCTTTGCAAGCCCCGAGACTTTGTACTCGAAGTCTTGTGCCTGCTGCATGAGAGTCCCCCGCGACGAATTAGATCCGACGCTTTTGATGGTGTATCCAACACAAGCCACCCTGTTTTTCGCGTCGCAATCATCAAAATGATGCGTCGGCAAAGGGAGGTTCTCTGGAAGAAGGACATCGTCGTCGATGAGCATGACATACTTGTATTCTCTGGCCACAGCGACACCAACAAACTCGGCGGTAATTTTGCTACCAACAGGGACCCAGAAATGGCGGACGCCGAACTCTGCGCAGACGTCTGCTGTGTGGTCTAGCGGCGTGGGCGAGTTGCCGTTGGCGATGATAAAGACCTGCTCTGGGCGGAAGATCTTCAGGCACGCCGGGATCGTGGCGCGTAGCGTCTCCGCGGCCTTGTAGCATGGGATGACGATGCAGCATTCTGACGCATCCCTCGGCTTCTCTGGATCCGAGCCTGGTATTCCCCTGTCGAAAGTACACAGCAGCTGTGGAAGAATGTTCCTATGCGTACCAGCAATAATGAAGGCGAACATTCCCCATATCGAGTGGTTGGCAAGCTCGCCGTGGTAGAAGCGCCAGAACCAGACGATTGCGCCGTCCCATAGGGGCTTGCCAACCAGAAAGAAGTATATGAAGCAAAGTATGAGTGTGAAGTACACGAAGCGACCAACAACCTTTCTCCATGTCCCCGGCTTGCGGAGAAGTTGTTGGTCCGTTGTGAGCTTCGCGAACGTCTCGAATTGCTCATCCGTGAGAGAAGGCTGCTCAAACGGCAGTTGCTTCCCGGACTTCATGGCATTCTTGAACATGTACAGGGGCGAATGTGATGAAGTTGATCGAAAGGATTTGACCGAGGCGCGGCTTTGTGTCGAATCGTTCGATGACGATGTGGACGGCCTTCCGTGGCTCCAGAAAGAACGAAAGCTAGGGTATGATGACTTCAAGCCTGAAGAGGAAGCTGTTTCGGGACGAAGAGGTGTCGATTTTGCCCGACTGCTTTGACATTGTGCCTGTTGACGGTCTTAGTCCCATGCATCTCAAAGAGGGCCAGGAAAAGCATACCTGAGTAAGTATAGGAGCAGAGGCCGACTGAGGAAGAGACTCTGACCTTCCAGCGTGCTTCTTGGATGGCGCAAGCTGCAGCACTGCTAGGGGAGGACGCGTGGGCTCCTCAGCCGCTTGTCGGGAAAAGGGGCGGCTGTAGTTCTGTGGCCTGAAAGCCGCATCGTCCATCGTGGAAGATTGTGCCATTACCAATGCAGGAAAGGAAGAGAAGACAGAATGAGAGGTGCTCAATACACGTTTACTTGAGTCCTAACTGCTAGCTAATGGTGGCAATGGGTATCAGCCTGTCTTTACGACGAGGCGCCATGCTGCCAAGAGTTCGTCTACTGCACCCAGAAGAACAGCGGACCTTGGCCGAATGCTCCATCGCCTCCAAGAACGAAATTTTCTCTGAAAGTTCATGTTCTCAAAAGCGGAAGTAGAACGAAGAGCCTCTGGAATTCCCGTCTACATACGAGCTTCCTGGTTCGGGGGGGTGGCGCCGAACCCTCGCTCAATTCGGGTGACTCGATTTGGTTCACTCAGTTCGGTTGACTCAATTCGGTTGGCTTGGCTGGATTGACACGAACGAGAGTGTATCCAAATGGATAGAGAAGTCTCCATAGAGTTCGCTTTCGTCCTTGGGCTGGTCTAGAACTTGGTTCTCGTTGACAGGGCGGGTAGTTGACAGCTGCATGTTGCTCCCGAGTGCAAGTGCCGCCCTGTTGCACACCCAGTAGTTTGATAACTTGATAGGTTCTCAGGACAATCACATTCCAAATAGGCTCGTGCGTTACGCGTGTTCATCAGTGGGTCGTCCCCAAGCGGCAACTTCGTCGTAGCTTGGGCATGTACCTTGCCCGCAAACAGAGACTTCAAAGTGTCGTCTAACCACAACTGGACAGTGTGCCTGTGCATCCCCTGGTAGCATTCGTGGCGAGTCATGATGTCTTAGCCTCTGAAGCGTGGGAAGCACGTTGCAAAGCCTGCACGAGAGACACACATGGCACCGTCGACTGGAATGTGCATGGCGCAGGGCTGCAGGTAAATCAGACCACTTTCCTCGTTCGCAAACAACATTCAGAAGATCAGGCATTTTGAGGCCTTCCATCAATCAATCCATACATGTAAGTTGCCGCTCGTCTGAGTGCTTGACACGGGAGGGAGCATAGACATGGACCCATCTTCATAGGCTCTCCACCAATACGAATGCCCGCATCCCCGCCGCCCCTCCCCCTAGGCTCCGGTCCCCAGGTATCTCAGGTCCTAACTTTAGCGACTTCGGCGGACTGGAGTCAGGCTTTTCACCTTCCTTATAACTACTAATAGTACTTATACGTACATGGCTGCCAACCGTTTATCACCATAAGCCTCAATTTAATTATATCGACCGAAGAGGGCTCTTGATTATCTTTTGCTCCGGTTCTTCAGTCAAGCACAATTTCTAATTAGTCGAGGCTATACTTTGCATTCTCAGTCTCGACAGTCGGATCGGGTGCGGAATTCGTGTCAACCAACCCGCAGCCCTAGCATGACCATGGACGAGGTCAAGCGCCGGATGTGGCATTTTTTCCCGCCAGCCATCCGCCTTACCCGCCAAGACCATTGGTTTTCGACTCGGAAATATACTTACCCAGAAGGCATGGCCAAGCGTAGAGTACTAAAGTCTATTTCTGCGAAGCAGCGCGTGCGGGTTCGTCGTGGTGGTGCGCTGTCACTGACGGGAGGGGCTTGAGGCGACTGTAGGCCGGGCCTTGGGTTATAAGCCACTCGTACTGTGCCTGTTATCAGGTTCGTGTGGATATTCACCTTTCGACTAGCGGTACAACGGCACCCCTTGGTCCACAATATACGCGAACACCAGACTCTAGTCTCGGTCCCGGGGTCAGTCCGAGCCCTTCAAGTAACTTTTACAAATCCGCAAGCGTGCACATCGAGATGAATATCTGATCGATCTTGTCCGGTCCCTTTCCGGGCATCTGCCTCGAAGAGAGCGTCCGCTTTCTTCTTGGCTCGACAAAGACGGCGAAGCCGCCGGTGAGAATGGGGTCTGGACTCCAGATGAGAAATCTTCTTCCAATATTGAGCCTCTTGCATTCAAAATGTGGCTTGGAGACGGATTCCATAGCAGTTGTTGGGGTAGTCGTGAGTCTTTGAGGACGATAGGTTGTATCGATATCATAAAAGGGTGGATTGGAACCCTGGTCTTAAACGACATCGACAGAGTTGTCTCAAGATCTCATTACACATTACGAGCTTTACGTGGTTTTCATACATTCTTTACAAATGGCACATGTCTTGAGACCTGAGACACCGCCATGTGGCCAGCGTGTACCAGTGACACATGGGCCCAAAGACACCAATTTCACCATTGAAATCCTGCCGATCACTCCGCCAGAAACCCCAACGAAAGAGTCCAAGCAGAAAGACCCCTTCGACGCTTCTTCACCTGTTGCCAAATTCCAGAATCTCATCAGCCCCGAGACACGACCCCTCGTTGCTGTCATCGGCGTTGGCTATGTCGGCACACACCTCGTCAGCAACTTCTCACGACACTGGGACGTCCTCGGCTTCGATCTTTCGGAAAGCCGTGTACAATCCCTGGAGGCTGATGCAGAGTTTGCTTCAAATCCCCACGTGGAGTTTACCACTTCGCATGAGCGCCTAGCCAACGCGACACACTACCTCATATCGGTTCCAACTCTTCTGCTGGCCGACAAGACTATCGACGTTTCGTACCTCAAGTCTGCTCTTGAGACAACTTTCCAATATGCTCAAGCTGGTGCTACCGTTGTTATCGAGAGCTCTGTTGCCGTTGGCATGACAAGAGAACTCCTCGGCCCACTTGCAAAGGCCCGCGGCTGCTTCGCTGGAATGTCCCCAGAGGTAAGTAGACTCAGACGGTCTCGGAGATAACACGTGGATCCCTCGCACTAACACCTTTCCTCCCTTCACAGAGAGTGGATCCTGGCCGGACGGAACCCCCCGCGCGACTTATTCCCAAGGTCATCTCCGGACTGGACGATGTCTGCCCTGGCTCGCTAGCGGCGATCACCCGCCTCTACGATCCAATCTTCGAAAGCCTGGTGCCCGTATCGCGCCCCGAAGTAGCCGAGTTTACCAAACTCTACGAGAATTGCCAGCGCATGATCAACATCGCTTATGCCAATGAGATGGCGGATGCATGCAGCAGCCTTGGAGTTGATCCCTATGAAGTTTGCAGCGCAGCGGCCTCCAAGCCATTTGGCTACATGGACTACAAGCCAGGACTTGGCGTTGGTGGCCATTGTATTCCCGTCAACCCGTGGTACCTTCTTTCAGGATGCGAGATGCCCCTCTTGCGGCGCGCTGCGGAGACCATGGACAACAGACCTTCCTCCATCGCGAAAAGATACGCAGGTTACCTGAAGCAGAACGCTAAAAGCGATGGGAGACGATCAAGGGTTCTCGTGGTAGGCATGGGCTTCAAAAAAGGGCAGAGCACTTTGAGCTACTCCCCAGGCCTTCAGCTGGCTAGGGAACTCAAGAAGACTGGACATGCCGAAGTCTGGTTTGCGGATCCACTAGTCGAGCAGAAATCTGTTCCTTTTATTCAGAAGCTGAACGATTGGGATGGCAGGTGGTTGAAGGAGTTTGATCTCATTGTGGTGGCTATGCGCCAGGTTGGACTCGACTTTGAGTTGCTGGAAGGGCTGGAGAGTGGCTGTGTCGAATGGTGGTGTCCTTGACAGTGGAGTATGTTTTATTAGTATTGTAGGAAGCGTTTCCCTTTAATATACTCTAATGCCCCTTTTCAAATTCCCTCCTAATGACTCGAAAATGCTAAAGGCGTCGACTCTGGATCAAGCCCTCACTTGCTGCTGCTGGACTAGGCCTCGGTGTAAGTCTTGGACGATGTTGATAGTCGACCTCTCCACACTCTCCACCAGAATTTGCAGGTCTCACTGTTTTCACCCTATGTGTAGTGCATGCAAATACCCAGAGCTTCTCGACATTGTTCAAGCCATCACTTACCAAGGGTTAGCAGGCAACATGAACACTGCCTCGGCCGTATCAGTTTACCACCCCCGCTCCAACGTAGTTCTCCTCTCCGGATGTTACAACCCAGACCGTATTTCTAATCCACAGTATTAGAGTGACACCCTGAAACTTCACTTTTCAGAATTAAGAGGGAACAAATGATGTCAACTTCATGTTCGTCGAAGCCTCGGTTCAGGTAGACCTGTAAATGGTGTAATGCGATTGGCTGGCCTTAGCATGGTTTCGGGACAGGGGGGTTGCGCCCTGTGCAGTAGCCCAGCTGCCCTATGATCAATCCATCATTGATCGCAGCAAACGTTTCGAACAACGACGCTGAGGATGCTGCTAACGAGAGCCGAAGAGTCTGCTTCGGCTTACTGATGGATGTCTGCCTGGTGAGGAAGTAACGCTCTTTCGACCCCGCTCGGCATTTGTCGTGGGGATGCACTCACTCGCGAAAATGTCCAAACTGAGCAGCGGAGTAGCATTGTTCTAATGATTGTACTTGGAGCCGCCTGAGGATAACCCGTGACATGAAACATCACACATTGAGTCTTACAATGCAATCAGGATGTGAGAAACATATAAAGACCCCTTAATGCCCTCAACATCAGATAGGGATAGAATCTTCCCAACACAACATCTTGAGACTATCTACAACCAAGTGAAAAGTCAAAGACTGCTACCATGCACACCACGAACATTCTGAAAGTCGTTCTTGCCCTGGGCCAACTGGTGTCGGCTCAAGACGCAGAGTGCCCAGACCTTCCTGAAACTGGCATAGAGATTGGCGAGCCAGTGCCTATTAACCCAGGCGACATCCCCCCCGGCTGTTCTGACTTCGAGGTTCTCGTTGGTGAGTTGTATGGCCATATAGGCGAACACTCTGCTAACCGAGTGCAGCTCGTGGCACCAGCGAGCCGAACTTCGCCGATGGTGGGAAATTCGGCGTCATTGTCGGAGACCCCGTAGTCAGCAACTTGACAGAAATTCTACCTGGTTCCCGCGGCTACCCAGTCCAGGTGAGTGACCCTTTCCTGACTCTTTCGGTGCATTACTAGATTGGAATACTCAACAAACCTAGTACCCTGCAAGCTCAAGCATCATCATTGGCGGCATTCGAGGCCGTAGAGATGTCGTCAATCGCATTGTTAGCCAGGCCGAGGCCTGCCCCGATCAGACATTCGCTCTCGTCGGATACTCCCAAGGAGCGACCATTATGCACAGAGCTGCGCGGGACATCCCGGAGGCGCTCTACGACCGTATCGTTGCGCTTGCCATGTTCGGAGACCCGTACTTGAGATACTCGTTCGGGGACGATTTCCCTGCGCCACTGCGGGAGAAGCTGTTGCAAAATTGCGCCGAGGGCGATGCTGTATGCTTCTTATTCTGCTATATCATGGCCGCCGCTGACATTTCTATAACAGACTTGTGACCAGGGGAGCTGTGTCTTCTGGCACCTGACGTACATTAGACCAGTTTGGATTGACCGCACCGTCGAGTTCCTCGCGGCGGCATTCCAGGGAAATCCCCTTCCACCGTCGACCACGATTGGCCTTCCGGGCGCTCCTCAGGCTACTGACCTGTCCTGATGTAGTTGGGAGACTGGCCCCATTGGAGTGCAATGTAGATAGTCGCGAGTGGTGTTCAGCAAAGTTATAAACAGACAAGTCTTTGGGTCTTTGGGCTCTAGAAGTAGCTTTGCTATTGGAAGTTGTATGGCGTGTGATGACGGAAGAAGATTCGCTATTGACCTTTTCCCAATCCATTAAGTTGTTGTTTGAGACGCTTCAAATCGTCTTTCTAAATTGATCTGTCGTATACGATGGAAGTTAGAACTGGGTGCCCGTTTCATGGCGATAGTCAAAGCTCAAGTTGCCTCGGCTCCTGTCCGTCTCAGGCAACAGCGCCAAGTCTGAACCCGGCCGCATATCAGATCTGTCAACAATGTACTCCGTTTGTAAGGCCGGCCACTTTGCGTGTTTCCGAGCCAATGATTGAAGGCCACCCCTTGAATTGCCCTGCCCAATCGGGCGATTCTTGCGGATGTCCTACAACCATTGAACACGGCCTCTTGGCCCCTATCGAGAGTCACCTGGGCTGACGCGAAGCTAATTGCAAGAATCCATGGACCGTTGATGGGTCTTATTAGGAGCAACTAAAAGAGGCGCCGAGGCTTGGGCTTGGGATACAACATTTATTATAACTACAAAGGTGCCGAATCCCCACCCAAAATCACAGCACTCTGCGTACCACACCAAACCCACACCACCGCAAACATCATGAAACTCTGGACCCTAATCATCGCCCTTCTCGGGCATCTCATGATATCCTGCGACGCATTTCACGCGGACAAAGACTCTTTCGATCTCGGCTTTGAGCACACCCGAAACTACGAACAGATCGGCTGTAACACATATCACTACCTCCTTTCGAAACCGTCCGGTACACCGAAGGGCACAGTCGTGCTATTGCATGGCTTTCCTGACTTATCATTTGGTTGGCGATACCAGATCCCCTACTTGACATCCATTGGGTATCAGGTTGTTGCTCCCGACATGCTTGGGTATGGCCGAACCAACGCGCCTCTGAGCTTGGGCAAGTACTCGCTACGAAGCATGTCTGATGACCTCGTTGAGTTAATCCAGCGCGTTGCACCCAACGAGCAGGTCATTCTGGGCGGTCACGATTGGGGTGGTGCCATGGTCTACCGCGTCGCTCTGTGGCATCCAGACGTTTTCAAGGGGATCTTCAGCGTCTGCACACCATACTTCCCACCCGTCACGGAATACGTCGACCTTGGGGATCAGATTGCGGCCGGGATAACGCCCACCTTCGGGTACCAACTGCAGCTGCGCAAGCCGTGGACCGATCTCCGACTCCAAGGCGCGACCAAGATACGGCAGATGCTGACTGCGCTTTATGGTGGTCGAACACCCGAAGGTGAAATGGGATTTGACTCATATACCGGGCTCATCTGGGACAATTTGCCGGATCTTGGGCCTTCACCACTGGTACCAGAGCAAATCATGGAGTACTATGTTGACGAATACCTCGAAAACACGGTCCGCGGTCCCCTCAACTGGTATCGGACAGCAAAGATCAATTTCTACGAAGAACTTTCTCTGGCGCGATCCGGGGAATTCAATTTCACAATGCCGGGTTTGTACATCGGGGCGACCCAGGATACGGCACTGCCACCAGAGATGTCGGTTGGTATGGAGGACTACTTTGAACAAGGCCTCACTCGCGGCGAAGTGGTGTCGTCCCATTGGGCGCTGTGGCAGGCTGCTCAGAACGTGAGCCAGATCATCGGCGACTGGGCATCGACTCTGCAATAGAAGATAGCTGGCGTGCTTTCACCTGAGGAAGCTTCATCACTTTCGCGTTGGGCCGTATGAGAGACCCGACAACTCACATATCGTACACGACCTGTCATTTTGGCCCCCAGGCGCGTCGGGGGGGGCGCGGAAGACGAAACGGTTTCGAGTATTAGCCTAGTCAATTAATTGCTTCTGCGGAATGGTACATCAGTCATTATTTAGCATTTTGACTTCTTTGCACCATCAGCCTGACGAGTCGTTGCCTCTGCTTAGCCAGGTCTAGCCGACGAAGCTCGCGCTGGAAATACTGCCTTGATCCCAGAAGATGCCATTTTAACACAACCGACTTTGTTCTTTGCACTAAAAATTCATCATGTCGATGACTGATGCAATTTTGTGTCCTGTTGGTGCATGATCCCACCTGCATGCCGAGGATCTTTGGGTTTTGTGGCTGCATGGCGTGCTTCCTCCTCGAATCAGGGGCCGCAACGGTCAACAGGCTAATGAGTCTCCGCGACAATTACCCCTTCCATCCCGTCTTGCGAGAAAAAAGCTTAAGAATGCGGAGGTGGCCACGCGACAGACCGAGGCGAACCAGTCCCGTCGTCAATTCATACATGTATGAACCATGTAGTGGATGTAAGCCTTCATGTTGCCAACATAGTTTGCAGTTCCTTCACACGTTCCGCGTTCCACGTATACGAGCCGACAGCATGAAGAACTCTGCCGGTGCAGGAAAGCCAAGTCGAGGCCACGAGCTCCTTCTCGTGCAACTCGTTTTCGTCTCCCTTGCGGGGATTGCGACACTAATACGGGCGTATGTCAAGGTCTTCCTGGTTGGCCGTGTGACGTCCGACGACTATCTGATCTTTGCAGCTATGGTGAGACCATCCCACCTCTTGAGAGACATGCGCAGTAGTAGACGGCTAACGTTCAAGGTTAGGGGGGCTATGCAGCGTATGCTGCAGTGGCCATAGACGGAGTCGTCAACGGAGCTACCGGCCAGGACGTCTCCCAGCTCTACACACCCAGCCAAGCAGCAAAGTCTCTTTTAGGTTGGTATCTATGCGAGGCTATGTATGCCCCAATTACCCTCGCCATACGGGCATCTGTTTGCATCGTGCTTCTGCGGATAACGACAAAGAAGGCCTACCGGGTCATCATATGGATCAACGTTGGGGTCATAGCAGTAGTGTCCATTGTCTTCGCCTTCGTCATGGCATTCCAGTGCAGCCCTCCATCATATTTCTGGAAGCAGGTATTCGGGGAGGAAGGATCTTGCATCGACAAAAGGATCGTCATGATATCGGTATACGTGCACAGCGTTTTTTCGGCTGTGTCGGACTGGTGCCTAGGCCTGTTGCCCATTGCCATCCTTTGGGGTGTCCAAATCAACATGAGAACAAAGGTCATTGTCGCCGTCCTATTAAGTCTAGGCATGATGTGAGTATGGGGCGTTTCAAGTTATACTGCGTACACTGACGGATTCTGTAGAGCTGGGGTCGTGTTGATCGTCCGCATGCCCTATGTAACCACACTTCAGCCCTCGCTTGAATTTCTCTACGTTTCCGTGTGAGTACTACCGGGCATTCTTCCGAAGACGCGAGGACGTGCTGACGCCTTGAAACAGTGATGTAGCAATTTGGTCTGTCATGGAGCCCGCGCTCGGAATCATTGCCGCCTGCGTAGCGACATACCGCCCTCTGTTCAAAACATGGGGCTTTGGATGGGGGTCTACCAGAAGATCAGCAGCGACTGTTAGTCACGGCTACGGTCGCAGTCAACGCCGTACCGGTCACTGGGAGCTGCACAGTCAGACCGACTTGAATCGCCCGCCAATGCCAGGAGATCGCAACGCATACACCGAGAGTGTCATTTCAGGCGAAGCGCCCAGCCCCGAAACAAAAATTGCAAAGACGACTGAGCTTATAGACACGTCAGACCCGGCAGTTGCGCAGAGTGATAGTAGGAAAATCTTCCACGAGCGGGATTGGTCATGATCGAGCCCCTGGTAAAGCCTCACATCTATAGAAATTTCACTCGCATGCTATTGCCTTTTTCTGCACCGTCACTCTCGCGATCCTTGATGGTTAATGTTATTTACTACTAGTTTACGGACTGCGCACGGTCATTCAGTTCATTCCCCTTTCTCCCTGACCCACATTACCCCTTTTCTCCGTTAAGCAATCCTACTCCAAAATTGAAGCACCACACATGCTAAAATTCACAACAAGACAACCGTAGTTACACCAAGACGTCAAAATTAACAGTCAATACTAGGGCAAAACGAAAGAGAAGCAAGGCTAAAAAATATGTAACAGCCGGTATTCGCTAGTCGTTACCGACCTAAATACCAAATAGCCCTTTAGTGGCTTAATTATAAGAGAGCGGACGGGATTCCCGCTGCGGTTTAGGGTAAACAAGAGTTTAGCCGCCGGACAAGACTAGGATTCGAACCTTCCGATATATAAATATATAATTGCTCCCCTATATCCACTTTGTATTAACCCTCTATAACGTATATCTATCGTTTTATTTAATCTTTTCTGGCCCCGCGGTACTTGTAATAGCGCGGCTGTATAAAAAGATTACGCCGTAGTAACTCCTAGGCGACTTGTTCCTCCCTAGGCATAAGCTATACGTTTATATTATTCGAGGACGGCTTACCGAGTTACGCGAGATAATCGCGACTATTCCCTAAGCTTATCTAGAGAAAGGGTCCCTTTACGGAATACGATACCCCTAAAAATAGCCGTTTAGATCTATCGAGTACCCGCCGTAGAGCCCCTTCTTTAAGCTAGTGCTAACCCCTTTCGCCTTACTACGGACCGCTTATATAATCTAGAGTATATGTAATTAACGCTCGCTACCGCACTTATTTATCGGGACCTAGTCTACTTTCTATTATAAGGCGCGTATAGGGAAGCCCTCCGGTCTACCTAGAGCCGGATAAGGCGAGTCCTAAGCGGATTGCGGTCGAGACTCTAAGCGTAACTTAGGAATCAGACTCCCGTAGGAAAATATATGATATTTTAATTAATGCGGGATACGGGTATTAACTTAACGTGTAATCCCTTTCGTGTGCTCTCTTATTAATAAAGATAATATAGAGAAGGACATAAATTTGATTATTCTCTATGTGGAGAAGATATTGTCACTAAGAAAAAGAGAAAGAACGCGATAGTGCGAAGATGCTGCCTTTTGAGGGCAGCGGTGATATCGAAAGAGAAGGCGTTTGCACCCCATGTCAAGAGCCACTTGGAGACGCTGCTACGGGAAACAACGGACCGCATGTATCCAGGGGTCTATCTTGTGTTTGATCACCTAGAGAAAGAATATTTCAAGAAGACCACCAAGAGTGTCTTATTGGCTATCACAACCTTCCCAGCTTTAGTCCCAGCCCGCTGCACACGTCGATACTATCGAGCACCCGATTTTATCGGGTAGCGACTCTATGCAACGCTAGAAAGGGGCGCGGGCTTGTGGGGTTTGCTTTATGTGCTTCTTCAATGATATTCATTCCTAGAGGCCGCAGTTCCGAACTGGGAAGTACCAACCTCCAGCGATGGAAGGCATCGCACAGAAGGGAAGAACTAGACGGGATCCCCTATTCTCCACTAGGTATAGTTGTATGTGACAGTCTATTCCTTGGAACATGATATATAGTGTGTGTAGCTTATCACTACGTTAAGGTCGTGTTGACATTAACTTAGAAGACACAAATTGTTATCCTTTAGTGATCGGCAGCGCCTTGTTAGACTAAAGAGTCACTCTTGAGTAGATATTTATTTAGCCGTAAAAGCGTATAAACGTAGTGCTATTATAATTTACGAGCTACTAGATAGGGCTTAATACTCTATCTTATCCCCGCACCTCCGTATATTTTCTTAAAATATAATAAAATAAGAGGGAGTTTAATTCTAGCGCTAGGTTTCTTAAAGTCTTAGTATATATATATATATTATATATATTTCGTTATATATATATAAATATTACCGATAGCGTTATAAAGGCGGTCTATCTTACTATAGGTATTATCTACGTATATAGCTTATTTTATACCCACCTTGCTCTCCCCCTGTCTCTTTTCTCTTGTCTAGTTTATCTTTTTTTAATATTTCACAGCCCCTGGTGTCTTTATGGAGGGGCTTTTGGATTCCGATTAGACCAGAAGGCGGGGAAAATCCGTACATATGCATGGGCCGCCTCTAGAATGAATTCGGCGGTCGGCGGTGTTACAAGCACTGAGCACTTTCGGACAAACAGCTGCTCCAATAGAGGCACCAGATATTATGACGACTTCCGCCATCTACGACCGTTGAAGGTAGGGCCCGACTTGGGGCGTGTCGGCGGTCGGAAGACTGGCAGAGGTGTCGCGGCAGACACTAATGAAGCTCCTTTCAACACTTCACCAAGAAACACTCTCGTGCTCTTTGCCGAGACAAGACGACACGGCGAAGGACCCGGCTGTCGCAGTTCTTTTGCAAACAATTTGTCCCATTATAACTCTAGATATAAGAAATAACCAAAAAAATCATAAAGTCTCGTCCGCCTCCATCCCAAGGGTGCGCTATTACCTTTACTTCGTTTCTTTAAAACGTAAGTTATATAATTAATTCCAACTCCGACCTCTAGAAGCCGAGAAATTTTAGCGTTAACCGTGAGCCCCCGCTCGTTGACCCCGGGAGCTTTATATTACAAAACTGTGCCTCCTTTCCAGCCCTTCAATTCATGCAAGACCGACCTTAGAGAGTGAGTGGCTGGGCTGACTTCGTATCCACTTGGGCCCCTTGGCAACTGCACGTCAGCCTGTGAGGCAGACCGGGGTACCGACTCCAAGCCCAAGAGGCGCGCAATGTTTCGATATGGTCGACGACGCATTCCTGTTCTTGACTTTTTCAAAAGGTGCTTCAACGACAAAGACAATGCGGCCGACCTTGGACCCTCGCGACCGCTCAGTGGCGGCGGCCCCTTCTCACGACAACTGGACGACCGAGCAGCACATGGACTATGGCGGCCCAGGAACAGCACTACAGGACGACGAGACCAGATCCTTTGCTGTTGGGGAGCCTTTGCACCAACCGCCGCGCTCCTGGGCCTCCCATCTCCGAGCCTGGGCGCCCGAGATTGGGTGTATTCTGCTAGCCGTTGGTCTGTTTGTTGCCCTCACCGTCGTCCTCGACAGGTGTAACGATAAAAGACTTCCGCAGTGGCCACTCGGCCTAACTCTCAACACTGCCGTGGCCCTCCTCGCCACACTATGCCGCTCTATCATTATGCTACCCGTCGCGGACGCTATCTCGCAGTTTAAGTGGAACTGGTTCGCCTCGGGCCACCACCCTATTAAAGACCTCTATATCTTTGATCAGGCTAGCCGCGGGCCATGGGGCTCGCTCCGACTACTTGGTCGTATGCGCGGCCGGCTCACGCCCCTAAGCCACGCGGCGGCTCTAGTGCTCGTCTCAGGCGTCGCGACGTCATTCCTCACCCAGTCGGCCGTGTCATACGAGGAGCGTCTAGTTACCAGCGCCAAGAGCGGTAACGCGACTATCAGCAGAGCGAGCATGTTCCCCTCGACCGTCGACGATAATAGTACCTCCGGTGACCTCGAGGGGCTGAAGCGGGCAGCGCTACAGGCTACCTTTCTAAACGTTAACGACCACTGGCCTATCCCCGAGCCTATCTGCCCTAGCGGGAACTGCGACTATCCCGTATACCGCTCACTAGGGCTCTGCGTGAGCATGCAGAACGTGACGTCTGCGTTGACGTACGACGAATTCGAGAAACAATCCGGATTTACGATGGTCAGGGCCTCGCTCTTAAACGACACTGTCTTTATGGAAGACGAGTTGACCTCTAATACTATGGCGCTCAACGCAACGTCCCTACAACCTAGGATAAGATTGGCCGACTACGACCGGCCCGTTACGTCGCAAATGGACTTTGAAGAGGCCCAAGAAGCAATGGACAAGGCGATGGAGAAGTATGTTTGGCCGCCGGAATGGACCTCCGTCGCAGACTGGGAAGAGAACCCCGACGTCCTAGACGCCACCATTGCACAATTCTTCTTTATCTGGTCCACCGCAAAGGGTCTTGACAAGGATATGCACACCCGGTACCGCGCGGCGGAGGTGCTCTGGCACTTTTGCGTGCACGAGTATAACACCACAGCCCGTGACGGCGTCGCGGCGACAGAGAGCCTCGGGTCGGTGGTAAAGGTAGACGAGGTGGTCAAGCAGCGGGGGGACCCGTGCTACTTTATGCTCACCGACGCCGGTGGCCAGGACAGATTTCGTATCACCGATTCCTACACCTATAGCGAGCTCGACCGTATGTTTCGGCGGGCATTTTCCGGCGCGTGGTCGTTTCTGGACTTCGATATGGATTACAGCGAGATTTCCGCGCAGATAGCAGAGAGCCTGTTCCTCAACGAGTATGAGTACGGAACAGATGGCTGGTCCCGCCAGACCCTTGAGGAGTGGGACGTCATCATGTGGGACAACCTGGGCAAGATAACGGCCACGGTCGCGCAGGGCTTCACAGCACACATGCGGAAGATGGCTAAGGTAGACAGCGATATCGAGGGAGACGTGCTCCAGACAGAGACATTTGTCGTCGTCAGGTGGCCGTGGCTATCGGCGCTAGCCGCTCAGATTGGTCTATCCATTGTCTTTGTCGTCAGCGTGGCCGTGCACACGGCGAGGCTGGGCGTAGCCGTTGTCAGGAGCAACAACCTCGCGGAGCTATTCGCCCAGGACAACAGCAGAAGCAGCAGAGAAGAGCAGGATGACGGCGTGCCCGGCGGGGGGACGGCGTTTTCGACGGGCATCAAGACTCAGGTCGATGAGGCAGTCCGGGGGCGACTGGTCAGAGACAATGAGGCGTGGATCCTGCAGATGCAGAAGGATGGGACTTCCGAGGCGAAGCCGCCGGGTGATTCCATTTCGGGCAGCTCGTCGTGACGACAGATCAAGAGAGTCTAGCGAACAATCGTGGCAGAACGCTGTGTACTGTTCTCATAGAAAGCACAACATGTATCAAAATCATCAGAGAAGCCCTCTCTTTGACCTGCAGAGTATCCTTTCCCTCTGCAACGTATCAACTGGTCCCAGTGCCTAGAGACGCAAAGTGGACCGAACCTCAGCCAATTGATGTGACTGATGAGACTATGCGGTTCCCTTATAAAGACATAGCATAGGTGAAATGAAGACTCCTCTCGCAAGGAAGGACATCAATGACAGGAACCCAAGGCAAATGGGACAGTATACTGCACATGAGATCGTGGACACATGAATTCGTAGTATATCTGGTCAACATCCACCGAAGCCTTTCACCACCCCCAATCATACATGTAGGAGAGAGACTCCCCTTCTCGCCTACAAGCACTTCATCTAGAGACAACGTGAATGCTAAACACACTGCGTGATGGTCATGACCACTGACGCCACGGGAGCGGCGGTCTGCGTGGGCGCCTCCGTCACGACGCCTGTATCGGGAGACGTGGCAGTTCCACCGCCAACACCCAGGGCAGCATTGAACGCGTCCGCAGCCGCCTGGCCCGATGCGGCCGCTGCCGCAGCAGCACCGCTCTCACACGCCGCGACGGCATCCTGGCCCGCCTTGCACTTGTCCTTGAGCTGACCGCAGATGAAGCTAGTGATGACCTTGTTGCCGAGAGCAGAACCGTGGTTAAAGTCGTTGCTGTTGGATGGCGCGAACGAAGGCTCCTTGCGACCGTCGAGACCGTCTGAAAAGATGATGCTAGGGTCCGAGCACGACCCAAAGTCCAGAGCAGCCTGCCTCTTGGTGTTCTGGCTGGCACTGGCGGCGCGGCATTGGCTGAGCTGCGTCTCACATTGGGCGGCGCCGCCCGCAAGTTGGCCTGCGTTGGCGGCATTGGCACACTTGTTGTGCTGGACGTCGCAGGATCGGCCGAGCGCGGCAGAGAGGCCTGTAAAGGTGGCGCCGTTGGTGGAAAAGGGGCGATCTCCGACAGACGACTCGACCGGCGGCGGGGGTCCGCCAAGAGCACCAGTGAAGGGCTGGAGGTTGGCGCTACCAGAGCCGGGCGCGACGGGTGATTCGGTGACCTGGCCGACGGTGGCGGAGGTCATTGAGGCCATCAGCGATGACATGGCGTCCGCTGCCACCGTGGTGGTGATGGCGGAGCAGACAGGCGGAGGCACAGCCGCGCAACTGGTCGCGATCGCTGCTGGGGCGGAAGCAATGGGCGTCGCTGGAGTCTCGGTAGGTTCAGTAGCATTACCACCACCGGGGCTAGCAGCGCCGCCTCCTGCGACGGAGAACTGGGACAAGTCGACAATGTCGGCGGCGGTGATGCCCCCCTTGCCGCCAGCAAAGGTGGGCTGCACGTTTGCCACCGCGGCGGCAATCTCGTCGGTGGTGGCATCCAGCACAAGCAGCTTCTGAGAGAAGATGCAGCCTAGATCAGGCTCGAGAGTGTCGCAGGTCAAGCCGGCGCCCGTGTTGTCGTTGAGCTGGAGGATCAGATGTCAGTCAAGCTCATCGAGACCATTGCGGTGGCAATCAGCGCAAGGGGGCGATACGTACATCACCAGGCGCAAAGGTTCCACTGAGAAGAGCCAGATTCGGGTCCGCGCCAATGCCGGCAAGCTGCCTGGCCAACTCGAGCGTAATCTTCTTGTTCGTCTCGGCGGCTCCTGGGGAGGCCGGATCTTGGTGCGACGCCAGGGCCGCCACCTCGGGATTCACTGCCTTCTCGTTGCAGAGAACACTCGCCAGGCCAACCTTGCCCGTGTTCCTCTCGATGGCCTGGAACAGAAGGGCGCCTGCCATGCCACGCAGGTCGCTTGCCGCCTTGGCGTTGGTGAAGGCCTGGTCGGCAGTCTCCTGCTTGAGACAGTCCAGATTGGTGACGGTGCCAGCGCCTTCGGCGGCAGCCGCGTTGCCAAGGAGACCAAAGACGGGATCCGCGATGCCCTTGGGGTTGTCCATGTCCAAGAACTCCTTGGTGATGGTGAGGACGAAGTCGTGTGAGTGCTCCTGGGGCACCTCGCGACTGTGAAGCTTGCGCAGGGGCTGCTTCATGGGCGAGGCCACGGCGAGGCCGATTACACTCGCGGAAAGAGCCGCTGCCGACGACCACTTCATTTTGAGAGAAACGGTGGCGAGAGAGTAAGGTATAGAAGAAGGGCTGCTGATATCGTGCTTCCCGGAAGAACAAGCACACTGGAATGAATGGTCGAAGCGAACAAGAAAGGAGCGAAACCAGTCGCGATCCAAGAAGAAGGGAATATCGGTTCGCAGAACACGCAAGAAGGAGAGTAGAATGAAAACAAACGGTTATCTCAACGAGAGCTCGTCGGTGGGTTGAGTGATGGTGGACGCATCGTGGAAGTGGCATCACGCCCAGAGATGTACGTACATATACACATTTCTCGATGCCCATTGTCCGAATTTCGCGGCTCAGATGCATTCCCAGTTTCATCCCAACTTCAGTGACGATGGGAAAAATTGTCATCATTCGGGTCGCGGGTCTGGATTTGATGTTTGGTGTCGCAGCCGCCAGACGTCTTGTGTTTGAACTTTGCCATTGCGTGAGCCTCAAACCGGTCGCCGGCTGCTTCCGGATCTGAATTCCACAGATCCATGTATCAAGGGGCCATTGAGGGCCGAGGCCAAATACGCACGCTGTGTTGACGCATCGCCGCGTTTCAGATTCAGCGAGCCCCCAGACGAGACGAGCTGGCGGAGAATGGACCGTGGCTGCTACAATATCTGCCCAACAAGTAAGTAGACAAGCCATTGAAAAGGCGCGCAAAGGGCAGTTTGCCCCTGTGGCATCCTTGGGTGGGCGCCAAAGCCATGCGCCAGACGGATCATGTCTCGTGTGTTGGCACTTGGCAGGGTCGGAGCCTTGACACTTGCTTCCGCTGTCGCCCCGTGACAGCCATTGGAATTGTTCGCGATTCAGAGCGAGCATGCATTCGACATGGATCATGACCAGCACGCGGGCTAGGGACGATGTTGGCTGTGTGCGCATAAAGCAAGGTCCTCTCGCTCCGCCTAGCCAAGTTCTCTAGGCCTCGCACTTCTTCGAGTTCTACCATCTGATTGAGCCAGCAAAGCCGATTGAGCCCTTGTCAATTTTCGATTCGATAGAGAACATGAGGATCACAGCAAATGAGGGACAAGACAACTAGACTGCAGGCTTCATGTTGTGGTGGATGATTTTAACATGCTGGCGAGAAAACATGAAGCGCCGCACCAGAGTCCAGACAACTGTAGTTCAAACTACCCTTTCACCCTGCAGACTACTCCTCTAGAACCACCGCATCGCAAGCAACATCTTCACAAGGTAGGATTAGGTACACCGGGATGTAGGATTCCACCAACCGGTACTAGGGCAAACAAAAAGAAAAAGGCAGAGCCAAAAACATACAACAGCCGGTATTCGCTGGTCGTCACCGACCCAACTACTAATCAGCCCCTCAGCGGCTTGACTATGGGAGAGCGGACGGGATCCCGTATTTTCCACTGGGTATGGTCGTATGTGGTAGACTTTTTCTCTTTTGCAAATAACATTAGCAGTAAGCTTGAGGGGACCTTTTCCAGCCAAGCCCAGAGACCGGAGCAGTCTTCCTGGATGTTGATGTCCTACTCCATAAGCTGGGCCATGGCGATGCCGTGCTGAGAGCGGGTTGACTTTCCCCATATACGCCTCATGTGTGCTTGCACTAATTTGTCACCCTATCCTTGAGAAACGACAGCTGGTCTTGGGGCACCTCGAAGAGCGTAGCGCTGTTAGAGACCTTAACTTGCGTGTTATGGACACTGACATTCCCTATGTACGTCTAATATCATCAAATTGAGGCATGCCACAAGATAAGGAAGCAAGTTGAATTGCGCTAGCACACGTGTTCATCTATAGGTGTACTATATATTGACGCGTTTCATAAGGTTCTCGTAAACACGTGCCGGAACGAATCGGTATTATGGCACTGCGTTATGACAGGAAATGAAGGCAAGTCAAGCTCATATCCATTGGCGTGGTGAACAGTCTGTATGGAAAGTCATGACAAATGAAGGTATGAAGAGAAAATGATAATCTAGACCTAGTCCAAGCCCTTAGAGAGCGAAAGCAGCGACAGCAGCGACGAGGGCGCCAAGGCCGAGTCCGTGGACGACAGCAGCGCCCCCAGGAACAGAAGTGGGCTCGGCCGCGCCGCCGTCACCGTTACCACCAGTGGCTGTGGGCATAGCGCTGCTGGTTGGGGTGGTGGTGGTGGTGGTGGTGCTGTTGCCGCCCTGACCGCTGTAAAGTGCGCAGTCGGCGTTGTCGGCCAGAGGGCAAGTCTTCTCATCGATGCAGATAGACTGCAACTGAGGGCCCTGGGCCTTGACGGCAGTGGCGGGAGGAGCGCAGCGGACGTTGAAGAGGGAGTTGAGGGCCATGCCAACGGTAGTGACGTCCTCCTCGGCAACACCAAAGGAGGCGGCGGCCATGCCAACCTGCTGGATGAAGTAGGTGTTCTCAGCGAGGTTGAGGTTCATGAACTTGTGAACCTCGTACATGGATGGATCGGCCATGTAGGCGTCGAAGCCGGACATGCCCTGCATAGAGCAGCCGAGCAGGGAGCCGAAGAACTGGTAGAGATGGGTGAGGAGGAAGCTGGGAGACTAACGTTAGCCATCTATCTCTCGATTCAAGGATCGCGAGAGCTCACTATTGGTTAGACGAGTCGTCGTCGGCGGGCATGTTCTTCTTCAGGGGCTCGGCGGCACCACCGTCGAGAAAGTTGACCTTGACACCCTGGTTGCCGCCCCTGTTGGTGGTGGCAAGCTCGCCGCTGAAGTAGGGCATCAGGTTGACGTCCTCGCCGTCGACCGTGCCAGGGGCCAGGATACCGGGAACCTTGATGCCGACGTTGGGCTCGGTGTCTGGCGACTGTCAGTACACGGTGAAGCTGGTAGTAGCAAGAGACGGCAAGCTTACAGTTACCAATGACCACAGTGTTGACGACAAGAGTCAGGAGAGTAGCCTGGTTCTCGGCGGTGTTCTCCTTGAGGAGGGCAGTGGTGTAGTAGTCGCAGATGGACTCGTCAGAGGGACGCTGGGCGTTGACAGCCGTGGCCGCAGCAGCGGCGAGAACAACCTTGTTGTAAAGCATCTTGAATGGGTTGTTGACCTGGACGGATTGGGTGTTTCGGCTTGATGTGAGGACTGTGAGAAGCGAAAAGCGTGAAGAGGTATGAAGAAGAGAAGAAGAGTCCTGGATCAAAGGGGAGGAAGTAGCTCTCTCTCAAGTCGAACCGCCCGCTCGCCTCTGGGCCCCTTCTTGCGTCGTTTGATTGGCCTCGACATCTTTAGAGCGAGTCTAATAAGCCGGATGACCAGCTGCCGGCAGAAATGCTACAGGGAGGCGACCAGGCCAGCGCGATGCTAGTTCGTGAGGGTGCCAAGACGCGGCGGGACGCTGGTGTGCCGGCGGAGGAGGGGAGGGGAGATTGGGTTGATCCATCTTGGGTGTTATTGTCAGATCTTTACGGCTCGAGTTGCTGGGCATATGTCTCATCACGAAGAGCAGTATGTTCACGACTGGCACGCCATCATCACCTCGGAGATTCGTTCGAAAGCGTGGATATTCGCCAACACGGAGCCAGTTGCACGTTTGATGCCTTTCCAGTGCTGCCTAAAGCCTTGCAAGGTGCTCGAAATCGCGGCCATATCTCTTGTTAGGATTCGGTTGGGTGATGGTCGACATCTAGCTGCACTGGGCCAAGATCGGAACCGACAAGCCGGAAAAGGAAGTGGAAGGCTCCCCACAGCGCGAGGCCTCGCATCTCAGGGACACGGCCAATCAACGGTAGCGTTTTAGCAACAATCATGCGGGGAGTGACGACATATATAATGGCTAATCCATTCCCGGCGATCGTCGGTCGCCGGATGTAAGCGTCTCCGGCGGCATCCTTGGCTAGTGCTACTACTAGTGGTGCGCCTCACGGTCCTCATCTCTCCTTATTAGGTACACTATTTACTCGTGCAGTCGTGCTAGACATACCGTGCCATTGCCCATTGGGCGTCACCACTTTTCCGCGCCAGAACGCGTGGCTATAAGTTTCCATGAAATAATTGAGACCGCGTCCGCTCGCTGGCACTATTGGACCCGGCAAAGGAGCTTGTCGAGAGCATTCCTTCAATTTCCAGGAGATCTAATACCTAAGTGTTTGTGTAGCGTAGCTTTAGCGTAGCTTTCCCACTCCCACTATCTGAGAATCGTGACTTTGGCAAGAATGGGGTGCGTATGGTCCAAAAGAATACATGTACGCGTCAGTATTTTGAACGAGACATCCACAGCTCAGTGCTCTTCGGGTAGATGCCAAGCCATGCCTTCACGCGGTAGAAGAACTCGTCCACCGTGTTGACGTTCTCATAAATGACCCGTGCGGATGTCCAGGCAACTAAGCGAGCAATGCTGGGCTGGGGACTCGAGATCTCCAGACCCTTCTGGACTTGTGCTACCCGCGGCAACCTTTGGCACTCATTCTGGTACATTTTGATGTTTTATGAGTTTGCATAAGAGAACTGGTGGGATATATCCTGGGAGTTTTCTAGATAGACAAGTAGGAAGACTACAATGGCCGCAGGATATTATAGCTCTAGTCTAGGGTAACCAGGGATCCTACCGTTGCAGTGCTATGTGCTAGCTTAGCACATCGATTTTTGGAGGTCACGGGTTGCGAACTCGGAAGAATCAACTTCTAGCACTAGAGGTGCTCCCACGCAGTCTTGCTCCGGTCACCAGGGGCCATGTTTAATAGGTCTATTTGGCTTGGCTTGGTGCTTGTGCGAGGCTATGGATTGATTGCTTGCCGAGGTAAATGAAGATTCCACCGCAGGTGCCCTGTTCTCGTTCCCCGAGGTAATTAGTAAAAGGTGGAAAAGAAGAGATGAATTCACTATCGAGGTTGGTACTTGACATCTTGCGCGTGAAGCAAACGCTCCGCTATAGGGTATAGGGTAACCACATCGCACTCGGGGCGGTGGCTCTAATTTAGGGCAACCTGATCTGGTTCCTTCTATCCGTACATGTATCCTAGGCCCTTTTTCCTATGCTTCTCTCACGCCGCACCCGAACGTAGGGCGCCATGTAGGGGAACGCAGCGGCGACCTCGGGGCTGACGGTCCAGTTGTCGAGGTTGCGCACGTGCGCCTCAAAGATGGGGTTGAGCGCGGCGCGCTGGCCGTCATGGTCGCCCGACTCGGACTCGACGACGGCGCCCGAGTCCGCATAGGGCCAATTGGCCGAGAGGCTTCGGGCCGTGGCGGCGCGGTAGGCCTCGAAGCGGTCGGGGGACCAGTCGCGGAGGCGGATAATGTCGTCGCGCGCCGCCGGGAAGAGGACGAGGTCGACCCAGGCCGGGTGGGGGACGGCGCGCTGGAGCGACGTCGGGCGCATAAAGGCGGGCATGCGGTCGTACGTCTCCCTCGAGAGGCAGACGAGCCAACGGACGAGGTGGGACAGGCAGTACAGCATGCCGAGGCGCTCGACGAGCGGCTGCAGCGGGCTGCCGTGGATGTGGGCGGAGGCGGCGCTGGACAGGGGCTGGCCCGAGATGCCCGACATGGAGTCGGAGTCGGAGTCGGACACCGGGGGGGCCCTGAGGCGGGCACCGGGCGGGTGCTCGAGCAGGGCCGAGACGTTGGGGAACTGGGACGCCGCCGAGAGCTCGGCCGACTGGCGGCTCGACAGCCTGCCGCGCCAGGCCTCGACAGTGCCCGTGATGAAGCGGTCCAGGCGGTTCGTGGGCGGCGTGTGCCTGATGGGCACGGCCCAGTCGGTGGCGGGGGGCAGGTTCACGTCGAGGTCTGTGTGTACATGTAGGTCTGTGTCCAGGTTCATGTCCAGCAAGTCGAACAAGCCGCCTTGCTGTGTCATGTCAAGCGTGATGCCCGGGCCGAGCTCGAGGGGCATGGTCATGCTGGCGAGTGAGGTCATGTCCAGGCCTGGTAGAGGCTGTCGTGGCGTGTCTCGTTCCAGAACCGCGATCCGCGCCTCGGCCTCGGCCAGCTTCTGCTGGAGACTGGTGATCTGCTCCTCCAGGTGTCTCGTGTGCGCCTTGCGCTTGGCTCGGAGGTGGCGCTGATTGTCCCGGTCGATGGCACGTTTCCGCGCGACCTGCGCGGGTGTCATGTTGGATACCCGTCGGCATTGGGTAGCCGCGTCCTCGGCGTCATCTGCTTGCATCATATGTATTTGATTGTGGGCGCTGGGCGTGCAGGTCCGTCCGTTCGTGTGTCATGTTAGGGCCACGGGAAGATGCTTCGATGGGGACAAGCGGATGTATATACTCGACCGACTGCTGGGCCGGCAATATGAACCTGAGAAGTGAGAACCCCGGATATCGTGACTAGTGCCGTGCGGGGGTCTGGTTATGGGCTAACGATTGGAGTAATTGCGCCCTAGAGTGATAGAGTCCAGACTAGCGTGGCTGCACAGAGTCATGTTAGTCCATCTCGTGGCGAGCATCGTCCTTCTCGGGATCAAGCTCCCAATGCCCTGTGTTCGCGTAAAGGGAGCCCTGCCCGGCCTGTTCCTCCATGTTGACTTGGGGGAAAGCCGTCGACTCGGCTCTGTTCTCTCAGCCTTTAGCACACACACATCCATTCTCACACATCCTGTCCCAGCATACATGTACATAGCCACCATGTGGTTTCGCCTCGCCGCACTGGCGGCCCTTTTCCTGGCGACGTCCCAGGCCTCGGCGTCGGCGTCCGCGTCCGCATCGAAAAAGCAGCCCAACATCCTCTTCATCTTGACGGATGACCAGGACTGGTGAGCCGGTCCCAACCAGCGCATTGAGGAGGGCAAGGGCATGAACTTGCTCCATTTACTGACGCCGTCCGTGGCGGCATCGCAGGCACATGGAGTCGCTTCAGCACATGCCCCTGCTGCAGAAACACCTCCTCCACGAGGGCACCCTCTACGCGAACCACTACTGCACCGTGGCCCTGTGCTGCCCGTCGCGCGTCAACCTCTGGACGGGCAAGGCCGCGCACAACACCAACGTCACGGACGTCTGGGCCCCCTACGGCGGCTATCCCAAGGTCGTCCGCGAGGGCATCAACGACGACTACCTCCCCCACTGGCTCCAGGCGGCGGGCTACAACACCTACTACTCGGGCAAGCTCTGGAACCACCACTCGGTCGAGAACTACAACCAGCCCTACGCCGGCGGCTTCAACGGCTCCGACTTTGTCCTCGACCCCTACACGTATCAGTACCGCAACGCCACCATGTCACGCAACGGCGGTCGCCCCGTCAGCTACGCCGGCCAGTACTCGCCCGACGTCACGGCCGCCAAGGCCCACGGCTTCCTGCGCGAGGCCATGGCGCACGACGACCCCTGGTTCCTCGTCCACGCGCCCATTGCCCCCCACAGCAGCGTCCGGCTGGTCCCCGACGTTGTCATGGACAAGCCCGAGTACGCCGACCGGCACGCCCACCTCTTCCACGACTACATCATCCCGAGGGACGACAACTTCAACCCGGAGACGCAGGGCGGCGTCAGCTGGGTCAAGGACCTCCCACGCCTCAACGACACCGTCATCCGCTACAACGACGAGTTCCAGCGGTCCCGCCTGCGGGCCCTGCAGTCGGTGGACGAGTCCGTCGAGCACATGGTTCGCATCCTCGACGAGGCCGGAGAGCTCGAGAACACGTACATCTTCTACACCACCGACAATGGCTACCACATCAGCCAGCACCGGATGCACCCTGGCAAGGAGTGCGGCTTCGAGACGGACGTTCATATTCCGCTCATCGTGGTGAGTCCTGTCCTTGTCCTCTGGCAGGAGAAATTTCACTGACAGTGAATCCCACCGACACAGCGTGGACCAGGCGTCTCGGCGGGCCACGTCAGTAAGGCTGTGACGGCGCACACCGACATTGCCTCGACCATCATGACGCTGGCGGGCCACGCCCTCCCCGAGGACGCCAGCGACGGTTACCCCCTCCCCCTGACCGTCGAGGAGATGCAGGCCTCCAAGCAGGAGCACGTCACCATCGAGTACTGGGGCCTCGCCATCCCCGAGGGCATCTATGGCGCCTACGGCGACGCCGGCATGATCGACCCTGGCTACGGCTCCCAGCCCAGCATCGCCGTCGGCAACAACACGTACAAGGCCGTCCGCGTCATCGGGGAGGGCTACAGTCTCTACTACGCCGTGTGGTGCACCAACGAGACAGAGCTGTACAATCTAAAGGTACGTTTCTCTTCTCCAATTTACACTGCTCTTGACGAGGAGCGTCTGCGGCGGCCCAGAGAAGTGTGCCGGCGTGTGTACGTTACATGTACTGACGCGTGAGCCCCTCGACAGACCGACCCGGGAGAGCTCCGAAACCTCTTGGCGCCCGAGCACTACGTCAACGACCTGCACGTGGCCGGCCGCCCGGTAGACGTGGACCAGCTGGCGCGCCGCCTGGATGCGCTGACCATGGTGCTCAAGAGCTGCCGGGGCCGCAGCTGCGTCGAGCCCTGGAGTGCTCTGCACCCGTCCGGTGACGTCCAGGGTCTCCTCGACAGCCTGGACGAGCGGTTCGACGACTTTTACCAGAACCAACCCAGGGTCTCCTTCACCGACTGCAAGCTAGGCTATCTTCCCGAGTATGAGGGGCCGATGGACGTGAGACCCTTTGACGGGATGGACCACGCTGCCAGTGGCGCCGACTGGGGAGGTCGGGAGCAGGTAACTCTGGGGCGCAACCGTGGTCACTGGAGTATCTGGACGTGAGCATTGGGTCGTTATCCTCAGGAAGTGAAGTGATAGCCATGGCATGTTTGTTTTGTCAGAAGATGAACGAGGGGTGCTGCCATGTGCGTATACCCTGTGACCTTATGTTTTTGTATCTTCTAGGAAAGTTTAGGAAGCAGTATTACGGAGACGGACAATGAGAATCTGCCCGGCACATCATTTCTATCCCCCTTGCTTCTCGTTACGAGTCTATGTAGGCTGCAAGAGACTGGACGCCGCAGGCAAGATAGTACCGAATCGACAGAACGTCAAAATACTCTGAGGATCGAAATCAGGTTCACTTTATTCAACTTTCAACGAACAAAGAAAGACCGAGATTCCCCTGTACTGCCCAAATGTCTTCCCAGTTTCCTGTGCACAACCTCCACCATAGCTCGAAGCAGGACCGCTTTCCGTCCCGCGTTGGACCGCCTGCATCGCCATGGCCGCCCTCCCTCAGGGCTTGTAGACGAACGTGTCGACGCCGGTCTTCCGGTTCCGGCGGTTGAGCAACCAGTACTGCAGGTTGGTGAGGCAGCACGCGACCAGCCCGACGCTCGAGAGCGACAGGACCACCGTCCAGGCCGTGCGGTACTGGGGCGCGTCCTCGGCCTGGAAGATCTGGCTGGCGACGATGCCGGCGCAGTTGGCGCTCATGACAAAGATGGCCATGCTGACGGACCGCTCGCCGGCGGAGCGGGCATTGAGCGACATCCAGGAGCCGTTGACGGGATCTTCCATGATAGGTACGTTAGCGCTCAACTCTGGCTGTGCAGTGAGAGGGGGCATGAAAATGCACATACGCCAGTTGAAGCTGGTGCCGATGATCAGCACGAGGACCGCGTATTTGGCGCTGTTGCTGCCTGTGTCGATGATGGAGCGGTTGGCGACCTGAGGAGAGCCGGGCTTAGCATAGTGTGCTTCGATACATCCACATTGGCTGACGAGGATGGATAACTCACCACAAGTATCCAGCCAATCGTCACGCCCAGTAGAACCATAGGCCCGCGGCGGTCCCATTTGTCGCTAGATGGACAAGCGTGTCAGACCCTGGGCTATGCTGGCCTCACGCCGCATCACTCGGCCGGCAAGATGACTGGAGGTACTCACGCAATGTAGCCCCAGGAAAGGGTGGTCAGGATCAGGATCCAGTAGCCGACGGAGACCAGTGCGTTGGACTGCAGCCTGCCGTAGTTGTACGAGGCGACGATGGAGGGGGCGTAGGTGAAGAGCGAGGTTTGGGAAGAGAGGCAACAGATGGCGACAATGATATGGCCCAGGGATCGCCAGTTGGTCATCTGGTCGCGCGCGTGTGCGGTCAGCAATGGTCCCGCTAGGCGGGCGGCTCAGCTCAGGGGGGGCAGACAGGAAGGTAAAGGGGGCATAAAGGGGTGACTACTACTCACGGCTGATTTGAACTCGTCCCGCGACACGTGCTGCTTGGCCTGGATCTTGGTGTGGTCGTCCCGCATCACACGAGCCGTGAGGATGCGTGCTTCTCTCTCGTTGAACAAGGAGATGCCGAGCAGTGAGATGGGCCTCTGACTCGAGCGAGGGAAGAGCACCAGGAACAGCGCCGCCACGACGACGGTAAGGAGGCCCTCAATCTGCCACCCGCCTTTATGTCAGCTGAGACGTCTCGAGGGTACATGTACGGTTCGCCCAAGGACAGGCACACTCGCTGACGTACAATAAACATCCACTGCCATCCGGCGAGGCCAGCGATGCCTCGCATGTGGAGGCTGACCATGTGCAAGGCTCATGTTAGCCGCGCGTGTTTGCTCGTCGGGGGGGGAGGGGGTCCAGAGGGCCCGCCCATGTGTCCACGTACATTCCGTAGGCGATGAGGCCGCCGCACGCGTTGGCGAGCATGTTTCCAAAGAAGAACCAGCCAAACCGCTTGCTAGTCTCCGAGGTCGTGTAGAAGCGGGCAATGGTAAAGAGGCCAGCAGGGATGTACCCAGACTCGCACGCCCTGCGCTCGTCACATCCACACGTTAGCCTGCCTGGGGACAGCGCATTGTGCTCTCGAGACTTTGGACATACCCCAGGAGGAAGCGGGTCGCCATGTAGGCGCCCGCTCCCTTGCCCTTGATGAAGGCTTGAAAGGTGGCCACCATACCCCAGGCAAGGACCTGGCAGCCGATCCAGGCCGCGGGGCCGATTCGGTAGAGGACCAGGTTGCTCGGGATCTACCGGCATTTCACGTCAGCTACAAGCCCGCTATGAATGGTCGTGGGTTATTATTTAGGGCCCTTGTTACCTCGAAGAGGGTGACGCCGAGATACATGAGCTGGTTGCCCACGTTGAACTCGAATTGCGTGATGCCGACATCTGCAAAGAAAAAGTCGGTCACGGCGTTGCCGCTGAACATGTCGAGTGAGCGATCTGTTCCATGGCAAACAACATAGGCAGAGAGACTCACATGTTTCCGCGATCAAGCTGGAGGACGAAGAAGCCCGCGGCGAGGAGCGGCATCACCACGCAGTCGAGTCTGTGCCGGAATGTCAACATGGAACACAGGAGACGCACCTCTGCGTTATGCGTTGGTGGTACATGAGGACAGGAAAAAGAGAGACGTACTTGCGGACCAGCTTGCTCTCCTCGCTGGCCGTCCATTCAACCTCCTGGTAGTCAATGTGCGCGACGGACGCGGGTTCATCGTGGACGTTGCACATGACTGTGCCGTCCTGCTTGTCGGCGGCGTCCTGAGGTCCGTTGGGCGGGGCTCCTGTCATCTTGGTGATTTATCTTGTACCCGAGTAATTCTTCCTGATGGATACGTTCAAGAGGACGAGAAGCTGAGTCTCGCGATCCTGTTCGGCTGTACCCAGGGCTCTTATCATGGAGCAGAAGCCACATGCGCGCCTTGGTTGTCTCGTTAGAGCGTACTTGAATCTGTCGTCTGCTGTCCGGGTCGGACCATCCGAATCTAGGGTTACGTTTCCCCGTGCTTTCTGCAGCTCTTCAAAGGGTGTTGGAGGAGAGGCATCGAGACTGGATCCGTTTCTTCGATTCCGGGGATGCGCAGGACACTAACATGACTCTCGTCTGGGGTATGCGGAGAAGACGCCAACATGACTCTGCTAGCTCGCGGGGGGCCCCCACGACGGACTATCATGACTCTGCGGGGGACCCTTCGCGTCAAACTACGCAGGGTCATGGGTCAATTCCTGGATCGTGGCTACATCACACGTGGGAGTTGTGAGAGAAAAGGGGTCTCATCATTCATGTCTTGAAAACGGCGGGCGTTGTGCACACAACGCGAGGGTATTAGAGTCGCATCAGGGAGGCCTGCTGGATACTGCACAAGACTTGATCGGGTCCAGTCCGGAAAATCAGACATCATGGCATCAGAGACAACACCGCTCCTAAGGGAGACGCAAGATCCCGAGGTGAGGAGCGACGATACCGATACCGCCTCGATCGACAGCGGGAGCAGCTCGAGTCCATCCATCTGGTCGGTCCTACCTGTTCTCTTCATCGGCAAGTCAAGTACCCCTCAGTAAAGCTCAAACGACCAGATCCTAATCTCTGGACGACCAGGCGTCTTCGTCTCCCAGGCCGACACCTCGCTGGTCTTGGCCACGTATGCCCCCATCGCCTCTGAGTTCAACGACTTTGACAAGGCCAGCTGGCTGCTCTCGAGCTACATGCTGGCCATGTGCGTCGCCCAGCCCCTTGTGAGTGGAGTCCTGCCCACACACAGGAAAGACAAGATCGCTGGAAAGCAGTGGGCGGCTGACCAGTGCACGGCATAACACAGTACGGCAAGCTGAGTGACATCTTTGGGCGCAAAACCCTCTTGCAGGTATCCTATGCTCTATTCGCGGTGGGCAGCGGCTTGTGGTATGTTTCTCCTCTCCCGGCAGAAGAGGTCCATCTCTGACGTGAAGTCCATCACAGCGGGATTGCCCGGTCCATGGGCGAGCTCATTGCCTCGCGAGCCCTACAAGGCGTCGGTGGAGCCGGCATGGTGTGTCTCGTGTCCATTCTGATCACTGGTGAGGAGCGTCACATGCCCGCGTCTGCAACCCCCAGTCACTGAATGCGGGAAATAGACATCTGTCCCATGAGGGACGTGGCTTCGTACAGAAGCTACATAAACGTTGTGCAGACAGTCGGAAGGTCGTCGGGGGGTGCCATCGGCGGCCTGCTCGCGGACACCATCGGCTGGCGAAGGTAGGCTGCCCTGACTACCTACATGTACTCTTGGCACATTGGCCTGCTAACCAAACGTCGCGTCTAGCACACTCGCGGGCCAAGCACCCATCACACTGATTGGCATGGCGCTTGTGGCATGGAAGCTCCATCTGCCCGCGGGGAGTCGTCCAGACTCGCCCGATGACAGCCTGCACAACACCAAGGGCTCGTACACCCTCGTCTCCAAGCTGAGGCGGGTGGACATTGGGGGAGCATTGCTTCTCAGCACCACGATACTGCCCATCCTCTTTGTGCTGGATGCGGGCGGCACCGAGTTTGCGTGGCTGTCCCCGACGACGCTCGTGCTTCTCCTTGTCGCTCTGCTGAGCGGCCTCTTGTTCAGCCTCGTGGAAACGAGGTACGCTGCGGAACCAATCTTCCCTCTCAGCCTGCTCTCCAACCGGGCCGTGCTGGTGTCATACCTTGGTCTGGCGCTGCAGAACGCCTCCCAGACTGCTGTACGTTCCCTTTTGTTTGCTTCCTTAGTTGCATCTGCGTGCCGGAACCCTAATAGCTAACCGTCCACCAAGGTCATGTTCCTCACACCGCTTTACTTTCAAGTGGCCAAAGGCGCCAGTACCGCCGAGGCGGGCACCTACATGGTCCCGTCGGTCCTCGGGAACACGGCGGGCGGCCTGGCCACCGGCCTGCTCATCCGCCGGTACGGCCGTACCAAGTCCTTGCTGTCTTTTTCCGCGCTGAGCTCCGGCCTGTGCTACTCTCTCCTCCTGCTGGTGTGGACGGGCCGGAACCCAGGCGGCTGGCAGTCCATCCTCGTGTTCCCCGGCGGCGTGGCAACGGCCATGGCGCACTCGGCCATCTTTGTCGTCGTGGCCGCCGGCGTTTCGGAGACGGACATGGCCATTGCCGGGTCCGGCCTGTACCTGAGCGGCAGCTTCGGCGGCGTGGCCGGCATCTGCGGCGTGAGCGCTCTGTTCCAGGCGCGCGTCTACCGCGGGCTTGTGCACCGTCTCTTACGCTCGGGCATTCCCCGCGGCAGCGAGGTAAGCTTTTGCAGCTCGTCTTCGCTCTCCATGATGGTCTCGTTGCTGACCATGTATTCCTGGAAAGATCATGCGAAGGGTGCTCGGGGATGTCACGTCGATCTGGCGGCAGCCGGAGGAGATACGCAACCTTGTCATTGCTGCCTACGTCGACGGCTTCAGGGCGTCTTTTTTCCTATGCCTCGCTTTCGCAGGGATCTGCTTGGTGTTGTCTGTCCTTTCGCCGGAGAAAAGACTTGTGTAGGCCAAGGATGTACTTGCAGGTTCTCCCGGGGGGGGGGGGGGGGGGGGGGCGGGGCAGAGAAAAAAAATGGCGGGGAGTAGTAAATAAACCACAGCACGGACAGGCCAAAAACCAGAAAGAATAAAAAAAAAAACCAAAAACAACCACAAAAAA